>NC_081211.1:29757375-29787375 GCF_902713425.1 Acipenser ruthenus
ATACATGCTCAGACCACTGCAGAGGCCTCCAGGCTGTCTCGTGGTGCTGAGCTCACCTTGTGCAACAGATTGATTGCTCAGAGCGCTGGGGGACCCTAACACAGAATTGTGCAACATGTCTAGCTAGATATTATCTTTCAATTGGATCTCTTTCTGGGAGCTGTGATTCTAATTGCTTTGAAGAGAGCGTCTGGTTCCAGTCTTCGCTGGTAATGGCAGGCAATGGGAAATAAGTGTGTACTGTAACCCCTAATCCTCTGTTTATTTAAGTACACATTGGAGACAAATACCATCACCATGTATACAGTGTATGTACAAATGTGACAGTGTCCTTGATAAGAAAACAAAGCGAATGTCTTCCTTCCATGTGACATTTGAGGAGGATAGTAACAACTATGACTAAAATATCATGACTGTTTATAAACAGGCATGCGCTCTTCATCATAATCAAAAGCAGAGTAAGGGGCACAGACGTGTAATAACTGGGTAATAACTGGATAACTACCAGCGGCTACTGCTCTTACATTGTTACTACTGGTAGAATATGGGTGCAGTCACATGGGAGGGCCTGTATCAGTGTTACTATGTAATTACATGGTAAGAACATATTCACAAGTTACTGTGAAAGACCGGGAACCACTGGTAATTACAGGGGAATTACACTTTTATTCATGTCACAAGCACCCAAAAAATATCATTAACCCCCCTTTAAAAAAATAAATAAACTAAACTATTAACATGCACTTATGAATATCTATCTATCTATCTATCTATCTATCTATCTATCTATCTATCTATCTATCTATCTATCTATCTATCTATAATTTTACAAATACTTGTGGGCTTCTTCAGTGTCTCACTGCAAAGGAGCTGCAGTTAAGCTAAAGCATTTGGCATTGATTAGGACTGCTTGTGCTTACATCTGAATCATCTGTGGCTATTAGGAAGAAGTTCTGAGCTGTGGCTGCAAGTGATCTCACCTAATGACGCCCACAGGCTGGGAATCAGGAGGGAGAGGTGAGAGGGGGGAGAGGGGGAGGGGGGGGGGGGGCGGCAGATGTTCCTGTAGCCCCTGTGGTCCCTGCTGGGTCCATCTCAATCGTTTCACTTTCTGGAGCCCCCGAATCTCATTTTATAAAAATCTGCAGTCTAACTCCCGGGAGGGTCATTGTGAAAGGGGGTGGGTGAGCTTGTGCAAAAAAACATTGCACAATACGAGAGCTCTTGAGGCACTGCAAAACTTTCTAATTCGTGAGGGAAAGAAATGACCGATTTGAGGAAACATGGTTAGCCTTCAATATGATGGTTTTGTTTATGGGCTTGTTAAACACCAGAATTGGACCAGGGAACTCTTTTAAGTCAGCAGAAGGATTATTTTACAGGACTGTATAAAGTTAATAGCGTTGGTTGTAATAATGGAGTCTCTCTCCCACTGCGTGCACAGGTTTGATTTCTGGATTTCTGGATTTAAAGCCAAAAAATAGCTAGCTATGAGTAAATGAAAACCACATGCTAGATAAAGTCTTTATTTTTGGTCTGGGATATATTTCCATGTTTATTGCCGTTCTGAACTGACACACAATATCCAGCTCAAAGAAGGTACTGTCCTGTGGTTTGAACAACGCAACCCTTATAAAAGTTTTCTGAGGTTTACCATTACACAATCATAACAATGTGCAAGCATGGGAAAAGCATGTTAAACTGTAACATGTCTGTGCAAAATCACCATGGTAACTATTTACAGCAGAGGGAAAGCTCCCAAGAGCTAACTCTGAAAAGACTGAACATCAAAAAATCCCAGTGACTGATAATAATGTAGACAAGGTTTGTCACTTAATCGGTCAAAGGCATGGAGCCTTGCTGGGCTGGAAAACATTTTATAACATAGCTAATAAACTTCAGTATTGGCTATCAAGCTTTTAAAACTTTAAAAATGAATGGACTCACTACTCACTATTTATTTATTAACTTTCTTTCTTTTGCACAGAGGTGACCCCCCTTCAAACTCCTATCACGCTGTTCGGGTACCTTTACCACACGTCATTCACAAGACACAGACAATCCGGTGGCCAGGCTGCACTGCTGGCATATACTGCTTGGATTCTGTTGCACAAAACCTAACTGCTGAAAGGGAGAGAGAATGAGCTGTATGATGTGTTTCCTGACCTGAAAGCCGCTTCTCTCTTGCGCTCTTCCAGAACAGATCCCAAGCCTTGTTGGTGGAGACTTTGATGTGCTCGCTGAACGATCTCCTCAGAGGCAATTTCCCCCGGTTTGCCATTCCCTCAGCGGGGTCCGCTTTCAGCAAATCCCCCAAGTCAACACTTAACTTAATCCATTAAGAGATATCCAAAAAGCCTGGAACGAAAATCAAAAGAAATGCAACACGAGTCGTTGCAGTGGAGCAGCTCCCTCACTGCCTTCCCTGCCTGACACTTCTTGAAAAAAAGTCTCTGTGTAATTTGCTAACACCCTTCTTCTCACTGCAAAAAAAAAGCTTTTTTTTCTCTTCTTTTTTTTTTTCCAGGAAAGCTGGGGTCAGGCCAGGCTGGAAAGGAAATCGCATCCCACTAGGTCCCCCTTGCCTTGGAGCAAAACACAGCCTTGCATCTCAGCTGCCACATTTTATAAACACACTCATTTCTCCCATAGATGGAGTAATAAATAAAAAGAAACTGGAGTCATGGGTTAGGGTGAATACTGAGCGAGTTCCTTCATTGCTAACATTGCTGCACTTCCCCTAGTGCACAGACCAGCTTCTTCCCATTTTGAAGCTATTCATCTGTTAGCTATGAATCCAAATCACTTAAATAAACCCTCTGGCACGTAACATTTGAACCGTTCGACCCACGGCAGTGACCAAGAGTCTGTGTGCAGTGGAAGATGGGGATGAATCAGTTTCATGTCTGTGTGCAGTGGAAGGCTTGGTAGCTATCATGGGGATGAATCAGTTTCATGTCTGTGTGCAGTGGAAGGCTTGGTAGCTATCATGGGGATGAATCAGTTTCATGTCTGTGTGCAGTGGAAGGCTTGGTAGCTATCATGGGGATGAATCAGTTTCATGTCTGTGTGCAGTGGAAGGCTTGGTAGCTATCATGGGGATGAATCAGTTTCATGTCTGTGTGCAGTGGAAGGCTTGGTAGCTGTCATGGGGATGAATCAGTTTCATGTCTGTGTGCAGTGGAAGGCTTGGTAGCTATCGTGGGGATGAATCAGTTTCATGTCTGTGTGCAGTGGAAGGCTTGGTAGCTGTCATGGGGATGAATCAGTTTCATGTCTGTGTGCAGTGGAAGGCTTGGTAGCTATCATGGGGATGAATCAGTTTCATGTCTGTGTGCAGTGGAAGGCTTGGTAGCTATCATGGGGATGAATCAGTTTCATGTCTGTGTGCAGTGGAAGGCTTGGTAGCTATCATGGGGATGAATCAGTTTCATGTCTGTGTGCAGTGGAAGGCTTGGTAGCTGTCATGGGGATGAATCAGTTTCATGTCTGTGTGCAGTGGAAGGCTTGGTAGCTATCGTGGGGATGAATCAGTTTCATGTCTGTGTGCAGTGGAAGGCTTGGTAGCTATCATGGGGATGAATCAGTTTCATGTCTGTGTGCAGTGGAAGGCTTGGTAGCTATCATGGGGATGAATCAGTTTCATGTCTGTGTGCAGTGGAAGGCTTGGTAGCTATCATGGGGATGAATCAGTTTCATGTCTGTGTGCAGTGGAAGGCTTGGTAGCTATCATGGGGATGAATCAGTTTCATGTCTGTGTGCAGTGGAAGGCTTGGTAGCTGTCATGGGGATGAATCAGTTTCATGTCTGTGTGCAGTGGAAGGCTTGGTAGCTATCATGGGGATGAATCAGTTTCATGTCTGTGTGCAGTGGAAGGCTTGGTAGCTATCATGGGGATGAATCAGTTTCATTTGGGGTTATTTGTGCCATGTGGACTGAACATTCCCAAGTGGTTGATTAATTATGATCTTTTACTAACAAATACACAAAAAGTACCAAAAAACAGAACTGAAAATAAAAACAGCCTCACTTTATTCTCAAGCACCTTTTTCTGTTTTTGTTTGTTTGTTTATGAAGTGTTAGTTACTAGGTTACCATCGTGTAAACAAATGAAGTTTGGTTTTGTTAATGGTTGGTTTGTACAGTATGAGGGGTTCTTTATATTCACTCTGTTCTGTTCCCTTTTACAGGATAGAAATGAAACATTATGAGATAGATCTATTGTATAAAGTAGAAACATTAATATTCTCTTTACAAGAGACTGTTATTTGCCCACTAAAAACTCTATTGTTGCATCGCTAATGTAAACAGAAATGCTCTTTCCTATTACTTGCAAAAGATGACTGGATTGGTCCGGAAGAAACATTTAAAATGGAATTAAGAAAGATAAATCTTGTAAATGAAAACAATATCAGCATCTGCTTTGCATTATAGGGATTTTACAAGAACTCCACTAAATTGAGTCAGCTGGGGGGATGGGATTACAAAACAATAGCTTACCCATACATTTCCTTTCTGAATTACTTAGCCCTTATCCGATAATGGGGGTCTGCTGTATCTAATGCATGGAACGAAAGGAGTAATGCTGTGTGTGCGCAAAACAGCCAGACTGATTATACCTGCTACAGCTTTGCAATGCAATCAAAATGTCGAAACCCTGCAAAACACAATGTACTGAGACCTTTCACTGAGCTTTGTGTTCCCTCAGCCGACCACTCTGTAGGCTGTAGTGTGTTAGGAATTGGCATCTCAGCCCACCAGATTGAAGGAAGGGTAAGGACTCGATGTGAACAGCAGAACACCAAAGACAAGTGAAATAAAGTCTGCAGTTCTGAGATGCTTTTGAATGATTTCCTATTTGTTTCCCAAAGCACTGTGTAGCTAAAGAGAATGTTTATCAACACTCTTCAAAAAACAATCCTTAAAACAATCCTCAGAGTTTTGTGAGTCAGGCCCAGCATCCCGAGTCCTCCACAGTGCAGGAACCCGAGGGTCTTTGGAATGAGTATTACTAACTAGGGGGTTGTGTGGTCCAGTGGTTAAAGAAACGGGCTTATAACCAGGAGGTCCCCGGTTCAAATCCCACCTCTGCCACTGACTCATTGTGTGACCCTGAGCAAGTCACTTAACCTCCTTGTGCTCCATCTTTCGGGTGAGACGTAGTTGTAAGTGATTCTGCAGCTGATGCATAGTTCACACACCCTAGTCTTTGTAAGTTGCCTTGGATAAAGGCGTCTGCTAAATAAACAAATAATAATAACTGAGGAAGAAAAACTAAACAAAACAGAAACAACTGTGTCTCGAAGGAACAAAGCAAACTCCAGTTTAAAATAAGAAATGGACAAACACGTGCTGAAATAAAGAAATACCTCCAAAAACAGCATGATTCCTGAAGTGCAAAAGGGATCTTCATTATAAGAAAGAAAAGAACCAAACATTATAAGAAAGAAAAGAACCAAATGTCAAGCGAGGTACTGAAAAGAAAAGCTTTCATCAGCAGGGCAGTTCAGAGTTGAAAAGCTACGCTAGGTCCCGCATCCTTGCGTGCCACAAACGCTAGAAGTGTGATTCCCGTGCTGTCTAATGCAGGTTTGTAACAGCTGAGGAAGGTAAATATGTGTGTGAGATTCCCCCAGCCGGTCAGTTTCACTGTGGGATGAATCAATAGGTAGAGACTGTGGTCTCGGTTGCGTCCGTCCCTCCCTCTCAGGCTCTTGCATTGCATGGTGTTCAGATATGTCTGCCGTGCAGCCTTGTCCTGGTCCACTAGCACATCTGATGCCTGGGTCAGCATGACGGATATCTTCACCCCCCCCCCCCCCCCTACAGCACTGCCTATTATCTGTGTCTCTGGAGACCCAGAGAGACTTGGTGGTTGAGCTCCCTCTTGGCTGCCATGAGGCCGTTCCAAGTGCTGCACATTATCCTCTGTGGAGTCTTTTGTTTTTGTGCTGCTCATAATGCCAGTGGTTATATTCAGTGCAGATGTGTCCTAGTCAGCCCTTGATGCTGGGTTTAGCTATTAATCACAAGCCGTGGTTTCAAATACGAAAGGCACTTCTTTAGTGTGCATTACAAAACCACCACCGAGCTGTGGCTGCAGAAATCTTTTGAGATTACAGCCAGTGTCTTTGGGCTCTATAATGATAATGCATGACTTATTTAAGTTAGTAAGGTTAATAATAATGCTATAAGCACACTTTCTGTAACTACACTTTCATATGTTCATTGCACTGTTTAAATAACACTGCTTTCAACATGACTAAAAGGGTATTTCAGAGTGTGAATAATAGCTAGAACGCTGCTAATTCACCTGAAGATAAGGAGCTTTGTTATCATCCCAGGGCTTGTGTACGCTGTCTATAGGATGCAATTGTCTTGTGATGGATTTGCTGAAATTGCCCAATTCCTTCATTAACTGATTGCAACAGGCAGAAGGCAGTACGTATGGGAGCGGTTCGTATTGAAACAGAGGGCACCAGTGTTTATAAAGTGAAACGGTTAAGCAGAAAGGTTAAAAGCAGTTTTGGATGGCGTGCAGTTCTGACACAGACAGACCAAGCCTGCGGTGAGGAGGACGGGGAAGAAGAAGTGAACCTCTTTCTTCTGCTTTTGTTGCAATAATCGCTGAACAGTCACTATTTATTTTGGTTTAAGCCGCGCACATTTCTTTTGATGAAAGTGCTGAGCAAATTGTTTCCATTAACCTGATAGCACATTATCTCAACACTGTGACTCCTGCAATTTGGAGATATGAAACCAGCTTCGAGCAAAACATATTCGTCAGGTTCTCTATTGCAGTTGTTATCTTTATCTTCTCTAAATACTCTTTGCTATGATGCTAACTGGGAAATAAACAAGCTCAGTTTCAAAGCGCTCTGGCGAGCAGCACACCTGCCGAGACTCGATCAGTCGGGACAGGGCGCTTTTACAGTAGCAATGCACCATTAACTTGTTTTCACAATCATTCACTTCCTTTTTGTTAATAACCATACAAATATTTCATAAGACATTTGTAGTTGTGTCATAAGTGGATCCTAAACTAAAGGTGACCAAAGTTAGGAGCAGGTCTGGAGTCCGGGTGCCTCATGAATGGTGGTCCTAGTCTGGGATAAAGAACCCCCCACAGTCAGTTTTAATCATGATAATGCTTATCGTGTACTGTAATCTGTTTGAGCATCTGATGCCTGACAGCACAGCTTTGGCACAATTGGAGAGCGGATTTTAACAGCAAATGCCTTGATCCCGGAGATATGAATGCGGCACCAGTGAGTCTGACGTTCAGACAGTCTGAGTGTTCTTGTAGGTTGAATGACAAGTCTGTTTGTCAAGAAGCGTGCAAAGCCAAACTTTCCCTGTTCCAAAGAGCCCTGGCCTTATACCTGTACAAGTTTTCCCTGTGTTTTTGCAGTTGTACTATGCTTTCCCATGCATTCACCATAGCGTTCCCTGGACTGCCATGTGTTGTTAATATACTTTACCATACCTGGCTAGTCTTTACAATGCTTACCTATGCTTTATTATGCTTTCACTGTATTACACTTTTATCTGTGGTAAACTTTCTACAGCTTCTCCCGTACACATTCACACGTTTCATTTGAAAAAGTTTCCTGTGTTTAGACTTATTCTTCATGTTACTGTACACTTACCTTTTGTGAACATTGCCACCAATAACCCTTTCCTTAGCCCTATCCTTAGCCCTATCCTTAGCCCTATCCTTAGTCCTATCCTTAGCCCTATCCTTAGTCCTATCCTTAGCCCTATCCTTAGTCCTATCCTTAGCCCTATCCTTAGCCCTATCCTTGTCCTATCCTTAGCCCTATCCTTGTCCTATCCTTAGTCCAATCCTTAGTCCTATCCTTAGCCCTATCCTTAGCCCTAGCCCTAATGCACAGAGTAAGTAAGACTATATGTAAATATACTTTCTAGGAACAGAGAATGCTGCTTTCTCCCCAGCGGATCCATGCTGCCTGGCATCTCAAATCTCAATCTGCTATGGTGTCTGCCTTTTCTCAGCTGGATCTGAAAGCCATTTCTATCACAGGGGCCAGTTAATGATAAATACATGAAAACCACGCCGGGATGTTTTGGACTTTTAGCTAATTTGTTCCAGCAGTCAGCTTGTGCCTGCTTACAGAGCTTTACGATTGTTTGTTGAAAAGTTCATGATAATTGCAGTTAATGGCATAATCAGATCTAAGTTTCTGCAAGCCTATTATTGCTATTATTATGATGATGATGACTCATAGCAACTGTTCTTGGCGTACTTGACTTTGTTTTGCAATCAGAAACATCTCTTGGTATTTGTCATGTGTATCACAATGAACAGACATCTGTAGTATGTGAGAGAACGTGGTCTTCATTCCTGTCAACCATTCTCTATAATAATATGATAAACAGATAGATCGCTTTTCACTTTAGTACTGTATGGTGCTTGTCATCACTTCAAGTGATTCTGGGTTCAGTTTCCCCCCAAGACTGTGTTTGAAAAAGAAAATCTCTAAATATGTCTTCACCTGGCTCTGAGAATGTTCTGATCTTGTCTGGAGTACCATATGTGACAATGTGACTCTTCAGCAAAACACACAGAGAATAAAAGGGGAATGTGATGAGGAAGGCTGTTGAATCTCCAGACGAGCTCAAATCCTGGTGAAGATGAATCTCCAGACGAGCTCAAAGCCTGGTGAAGATGAATCTCTGGACGAGCTCAAAGTCTGGTGAAGATGAATCTCCGGACGAGCTCAAAGTCTGGTGAAAATGAATCTCCAGACGAGCTCAAAGCCTAGTGAAGATGAATCTCCAGACGAGCTCAAAGCCTGGTGAAGATGAATCTACAGACGAGCTCAAAGCCTGGTGAAGATGAATCTCCAGACGAGCTCAAAGCCTGGTGAAGATGAATCTACAGACGAACTCAAAGCCTGGTGAAGATGAATCTCCAGACGAGCTCAAAGCCTGGTGAAGATGAATCTCCAGACGAGCTCAAAGCCTGGTGAAGATGAATCTACAGACGAACTCAAGCCTGGTGAAGATGAATCTCCAGACGAGCTCAAAGCCTGGTGAAGATGAATCTCCAGACGAGCTCAAAGCCTGGAAAGACAGACTCAATGACATTTTTTTGGAACAACAAAACCCAGAAGCACTTGGAATGATGGCAAGCACATTCAGTCCAATGGAAATGTACACAGTGTCCTTGTTCCTGTACTTTCAGGGTTTGGTTCAATTATCCAGAAATCTATGCTTTGTGTGTAAGTAAATACAGAAACAGCTCTGCCTTGCCAAGTCCTTCTTGATTATGAAACACTTAGGTTTACAATCTCCCAGCCAGGATGTTATTTACAAAAAGCCACAGGACTCTCCCAGGTATCTCCCTGGAGTGCCATTTCTTTCGAGCAAACATTAATCAAACTTCCGCATCATAAAAAGCCTCATAAGGAACGTATTAGAAAGCCAAGCAATGGCAATTCAGATGACAATAGCTGTTTCATAGCAGCTTGCAGGGTTGTATAATGAACTCTTTCTGATTATAATACGCTAGGATTTCTTGGTATTTCATAAATCATACTTATGAAGAATGCGGCTATAAACAGGTCTCTTAAACCTCCCTGTGATTGCATGCTTGTTAATTCAGCACTTCCTCTTTGGCAATGAAGACTCAACAACCTGTGATTTTGTGAAGAAACAGGGGTTTGTGGGCCAGCTGCCTGCTGGCAGTGTTACTGCATTCCAACTTGCATACAGGTACCGTATACTAAGACACCATCTGGACATGGGCACTAATACATATATACACCAATGCCACCTGATGGACATTTAACTCATAATGACACTCAGAAAATGAGAAGACATTACACATTTGTGAAAGGCATAGCATCTAGTAAGAGAATCGAATCCTCTTACTGTCAATGACATGAGAATCACACAAAAAATAAAGCAGGCTGTTTTGTTGTAATCGAGATCAAGAGACCAATTGAACATTGTGGGGGGACTTTTCAATTTGTAAAAACAGATTTCCAACAGTGTGAATTCAAGAGAGAGAGAGAGAGAGAGAGAGAGAGAGAGAGAGAGAGAGAGAGAGAGAGAGTTTACTCTGAAATACACACTCTGCTGGCAGTGGGTTTAATGCTTCGCTCAGAGGTGTCCGAGGCTGCTGAGGCGACTGTTTATCAGTGAGCCCCCAGGAGCAAAACCATCTGCAACCGCTGTGTCAGAAAGCACAAAGGATGCAGCATCAACCCCCCCCCCCCCAAAAAGCTTGGTTATTTGTTTTGACTGGAATGCAATTTTGTAAAATAAACATGTAAGGTTTAAGCCATTCCTTCTTGTGCTGTATACACAGTGCAATTTCACTCCAGTGAAGATGGTTCAGTATTCTTTAGAAGCAGGGCTTCTAAACAGCAATGTCACTAGCATGGGGATTCAAAAAAAACAAGAGCTGTGTACTGCAGAGCACTGAGGAATAAATCCCAGCCATAGGCTTGCTGGAGAACAGTTTGCAAAAGTATGACATAGTATAACATGCAGCTCCTGTGTGAAACTGAGCAGCCTCGTGTAACATGAGCCTGCTGTATAAAACACCTTCGTATACGAGATAGAATGCCATTACTGGAGTGTAGTGTGCCCCTCTTACAACACACAACATATAACCACAGAGAGAGTGAGGGAGGCTGGAGAATTAGGGAAACAAGTGCGTAACATATTCAAATAAATGACGGCACGCTGGCTCTGCTTGCTCAGAAACATTCTCCTGTCTGCTGCAGCGGCTAAGTGAAAGAACTAAATGCAATTATATGAGAAGAAGATCCATATCTACAACTGATGCTCTTCCCTCCCTGCTTTTCTCATGCTTCCCGTCCGCTCTCTGTGTTCCGCTGTTGCTATGAATACCGGTCCGCTCTGATGTGCTTTAATCACTGGGCGGGAGGGAGGAAGAAAAGGAAACAAAACTGAGCAAACGCCTCCCTAATGTGCTCCCCCAGAGGTGCTCTCTGTGAGCTAATCTTGATCTTTCTTTGGAGCACTTTCTTTCAGTAGTTCTTTCTGGTTTTGGAAGTGGTTAAATATGCTTGATGTTTACGCAATTGGCTCTAACATTGAAAGTAAGTTCCCTGCCTGAACCACCGCTTTGCTTAAATCTCTCTGCCCAAAAACGTCAAGGACTGGATGTGCTGGAGGTCAGGCTACCCTTTACGCATCCAGGGTAGGATAGCCATGGAAAGTTGCCCGGAGCGAAGTGGAGAAAGCTTGCCCTGCTGTTGCAGATGCAGCTCTGTGTCTTTAGCAGAAAGGGAGGACTTCAGTCTGCTGCTTTCACACCACTTACTGTACATGCATCGCACTATATAAAAAACACTGGCAGGCCAGCTCCTTAGCCATTTAAACATTTGAAACATGTCCACCAATCTGTCACTCTGACCACAGCCAAACCTCTGGGCATCTTGCTGCCACTCTGCTCTCCACAGCTCGGATTTGTAATGCAGCTCCATGCCAATCACTGTGGCACAAAGACAGCGTTCATGTGTGCCTGCTATTAGCTTCTATTAATCCAACCCTGAGGGAAATCACCGTCTTTCACCCACTGCTTCTCCACATACTGTTAACTCAATTATAACGTTATGTCATTTTAAATGGGCCTGTACTTTGCACACAAAATGAGATCTGGGATTCGGTCATTATGCTTTTCATGTTAATATATTTCTATTTCATCATCGCTGCAGTGGTCCCTTGCTGTGTGTGCGCATGGTTCAAACTGAGACACAGTAAGAATGTGCAACACTGTCGATCTGTAGAGACAGACAGCCAGTAGATACCGTACACACAGGGTACAGTAAGTGGAGCCCAACTCTGTACTAAACACCTGACTAGACCTGTAGTGTTTCTGCAATACAGGAATTCTTCAGCAGTGACAACAGTAACGATCACTCCTAACATCTAATTAGGGTGCGATTTTATAAAGAACAAAATCCACATCGCATCCGACCTAAACCTACAAAACATTCCTAGACGGAAACAATGCTCAGAAGTGAATCAGTAGTTAACAGGATCAAGGGTGCTCTGGCTGGCCTGTTCCACTAGTTTCTATTGAATGCACACAAAATAATATTTCACTGACCGAAGCAAACTGGGGTACTGTTGCAGCGGCAGCAGGTACTGAAGCACGGATTTTACCAGCGAAGCATAAAACACCAGGTTACAAGAATACCTGGGCTCTCTTTGGGGGCGGCATTGCACACTGATAAAAAAAAATGTGAACCTGTCACAGAAGAGAAGCCTGGGACCTAGACATTTTCAAAGCACACACAGACCTGCAATGTCAGCGTTTCGCATCAGCAATTGGAGCATGACTCTTACATTTCGATTCTCCAGTTTCAAGGTTGGTTAAGGAGCAAGGTTCATAGACTGCAATAGCAGAATATTCCCTAGTCACAGAGGCTGCTAAATGCACTCTTGAAAGTATAAATAGCTGGATGGGAGCACAGCAGCCTTGGTAGCTGAAGAAACAGCAGCATGCTTAATGCTGTAGATGGGAACAGCAGGAAAACACTCAGCGTTTCATATGCAGCCTTGTCCTACTGCAATTAGCTCTCAACAGCCCTGTGGTCTGACTTGAAAATGGCTGGACTGAACTGAAGGGTCAACCCAGGAGTATTAACCACACATGTTTTGTTCAGTAAAATTAAACTGCTGATGTTACAAAGTACACAACAACTCGTAATGTTCATTCAAGGACTCAAAAGGGTAAGGGCTCAAGCACAACGTTATTTTAAACTTCTGAAACATTAGCAGTGTCTGTTCTGTTTGGACAAAAAAGAAAGCAGAGCAAACTTTCCCATGGAGCAAAAAGTTTGGTTAATCTGAGTTTTCAGGAAATTTACCAAGATGTATGAACAGCAGGCTTTAGCTTGTGATTAATGTACACAGCGAGATTGTCCTGCAACTCTGTATTTGCTTTATAATATCTATTCTTCCTCTCCCTTCGTGATGGTTTTGGGTTAAAGTTCCCCGGAATATACTTAGTACATTAATCATGGACGTACCGGAGTGAAACTCTAATAATGGCTTCATAAAAACCTTCTGCTGCTCAGCTTTTTTACTCCGCAGACAGGACTCTTGTAATTAATGTTACAGCCGGAGGAACCATGGGTTTGTTTACTGCGATACGGGCTATCTAAGTATTCCCTCGAGTCGCCTTTTTAATATAACTCAGAAGTTTTCCATAAATCAGGGAATTATTTAAAGGAAATAATCTATCAGGAGAACGTTCCGAAGGCACTGACAATCTATCAGGAGAACGTTCCGAAGGCACTGACAATCTATCAGGAGAACGTTCCGAAGACACTGACAATCTATCAGGAGAACGTTCCGAAGGCACTGACAATCTATCGGGAGAACGTTCCGAAGGCACTGACAATCTATCGGGAGAACGTTCCGAAGGCACTGACAATCTATCAGGAGAACGTTCCGAAGGCACTGACAATCTATCAGGAGAAAGTTCCGAAGGCACTGATAATCTAACATTGTGAGTTAAAGGTATGATGGGCAGCTCAGTGATATGAAACACACTCTGCATGCATTGAGCAAGCAGCTAAGAGAACAGATTATACCCATGAACCCACAAGCACAGACTGGGTGGTACGTTACCAGGGCTCAGTTAAAACCAGCATGGGCTTGCTTCATAGTCACATGGGTATCAGGGACTAAATCAAACCAAGCCACTTGCATTGACAGCTACCTGAAAGGACTCTGTTCATCCTGCTGGGCTGGGAGGCCCTGGGACTGTGTTCAGGCTGTTACTCACCCTGGAATGAGTAATTCAATTAAACAATAAGAAGTGTGTGCAATTTGAGAGGGAGGCTCTGTCTTTAGCAATTCTGTGCTGTCTTTCTGGAGCGGCTTGGTTTGGCAGGAGTGGAGTGTTTTTCCAGGACTCTCAGTTGAAGTGCTCTTGTTTCTATGCTTTGGCATCCTGCATGATGATGAACATCCTCATCATTTATAGAGGCTGAGCAGTCATTTATTATTCGAGACGTCCAAGAAAACAATTAGCAGTGTAGTAATGAAACCATCCATCAGCACTCAACCATAAGATATATATGGTAGTGCTGAAAAAAGAAACTCAGGAATACATTTAGAAACATTTCGATAAGACGAGAAGCCTTTCTCAGTGGCTTTAAATTTGATTAAACAATCACATGATCATCTAAACATGAGGGTTCCCAAAATGAAGTTGGGATTCATAGGCATGCTCATGGTAGCACTGGTGGCCTCTCTCTTCAGGCGTGGGATGTTTTTAAGCAAAGAGGGACACATTCAGATCTGATTGAGGTGCAGTGCAGGCGTGGCCTCCCGGTTTAACAGAGAACATCTTAAAATCTGCCTAATATATGATGCATGACTTTTAGGACACCCAGTAGTTTACCTTTATTTATTTTTCAAGAGTCACGGTTGATAGGCTGAGGGAGTTTCCTCATGTAAAGGGTAAGTTCCTGTTTTGAACAAAGTCAAAGAGCAGCAAGTACCAGTATATTGTAGCAGGTAGGCACTCCAGTATTGAGAAGACAGGATGGGACAAGGCAAGACAGAACCCGAATGTCAGGATTCACATGTGAGCGCCCCAGTATTGAGAAGACAGGATGGGACAAGGCAAGGCAAGGGATTCACAAAGACGGGGCTCTGCTTTGCTTTGTCAACGGAGCTCAGGCAGACTCTGATTTTAAAGAATTTGCAGATCATTTGCATTTACGTGACTTCAGTAAAGATAACATTATTTCTGCTAAGAAATAAATAATAATCAGGGTACGGTTTACAAATTCTGAAACTTTAGATTTAGTGTTTTGTAATATTTCTATGAGAAACGAGCCCCTTCACTGGCGGACTGCCTGATATTTTGATCAGTACACTCCTAAACCCCCTTTGAAGTGTTTCTAACGGGATCACATGCTTTGAAGAAATAGTTTTTGTTTATTATTATTTAGGATTAAATGAGGTAAGCCCCATGGGCCTCGAATGAGCATCTTATTCCAGTGCTGTGTCTGTGTAGCACATGTGGAGATTGTAATCCTGAAGGATATGACTTCACATGTGCCTACTGGCGCTTCAGTTGATCAACATGTTTCAGAGTGTACACAGAAAGACAGCATATATATGCATTCTCTTCCTGGAAAACACAACTTTGCCCGAGCGGTTTAGAGGTCTAAGTAGTTTGTTGACAGTCCTATTGGAAACAATATCTGGGTCCTTGTTTCTGACAGGCATTACAACACTGTTCACAAAGCCTTGTGATCACTGCCTTACTGAACAGGTCATCATTGAAGATCAGCTGAAACAGGCACACATTTCCGAGGGCACGTTGGGAACTGAAACCTCTGTTTTCTGAGCTCGATGAACACTTGAGTTTGCACCGCGAGAAACACGCAAGCGCACAGGGTCACAGCAATCAAGACAAAGAGAACGTAAGCAGAGCTGTAATTGAGGAGCGATGGGGTCTGGGCCATGTTAAACAAATGAAGGACCTGAAGCATGCTCCCAATATATTGTTCAAATGTCAAATCAAGATCCATAATCAAGCTGGAATTCCAAACAGCCAGCCTTGAACTCGATGCCACATAGTTACTGACTGCACAGCACCGTTACTGACTAAGGCTTGATTACGTCATTATTTGCCACAGGCTGGAGAGAACCCATGCATTCAGATTCCATCCGGGTACCACACTTAGATTTCCTCATGATGCTGTGGATGTAGGTCCTGGAAATCAGCTGCTCAGCTGCGTTACTCTATCTGACTACCAAGCAGCTCTCCAGAATATGTTTTGGATGCTTCCACGTTGCACTGTATGAATCCCTGCGGCAATTAAGACAATATTGATGCAATGCAAATGCATGGAAATAACATCCTAATTCATGAAGACAACTCTGAAAGCCTTGTTTACTGGCCCCTGGACCGAGGTGGCAAGCCAGAGTGATTCAGTCATGTGCAATGGGTTCCTCTGCCAATCCCAAGCCACATCTGGACTGAAAGGGCTTGTGTTCTCTAATTAGTTCAAATAAAGGCTCCCTTAGGAAGTGAGGTAATGGATTATTGATCACAGATGTGGAAAACACTGCTATGCAAGCTTAGAGTGGAAGGATAATCATTTAGAAAATAATATATCCTTTTAAAACAAAAACTAAACAAAACCAAAAAAATAAATAAATAAAATGTTCCACTGGCACATACTGTATAGGACTTTCCAAATCCCTGTTTGGATAGGGAAACTGTTTTTGATGTTGAATGACAGCCCAGATGCGTTTGTCTGCAAGGTTCAGTTTCCCTGGTTTGTCATGCTGGGGATTGTAAATAGAAACACTGTTGGTTGTGTAGGTGTGCATTCTCAGGGGTAGCATGGATCACATTCACTGCCTCTCTGAACCAGCAAGCCCTGTTTGGATTAAAATCACCAAGAATGAAAGTATTTACATTGCCTGCAATGCTGAGAGAAATAACAAACCTCAATGCCATCCCCAAACAGTTCAACAATAAAGGGGAGCTGTCCTGAGCCATCAACATGCCTGGCCATGCTCTGCACATCTGTTTAAAACAAGGCTGACAGCCCTTGTACAGTAATATTCTGCAGTAGTAAAATGCTGGCAACTCCCCTTGTGAAAGTCATGCTATTGAGAGAGAAGTTCTTTTTAGCGATAGTTTGTTAATCTCACTGCACCCCCTACTGACAGACTGCAATACCCAGGAACCTCTGGACCCTTACGTTGCAGAAATAACAGCCATCCTTCAAGGACAACGTGATCATATGTATATGAATAGGACATTTATGTATTTATTCATTCTTTAAACAGGAATATAAACCCTTTGAATCCGAGGCCTCATTTACCAGTGTCCTGGCAAGATGACCAGAAACAGAGAGCAGCAGTAATTTGACATCCTTAAAAAATGACATCCCTCTAAAAGACAAGATCATCATACATTCAATCTGGGATCAGAAACATGACATCATTACAAGTTTCTTACTGCTTACCATATTCTTTAACACTAGGCATTCGCCACAAGGATGGGCTGCGGTAAGTTTAATGCTAATCCACTGCAGTGTGATCTGCATAAAGTCACAGACTCCAGATGTGACATTCAGTGGCAAACGATTATAGCTCCAGTCTTCTATAACTAGTGAGAGATTTATTTTTCTGACTTGAAGATTAAAGATGCATTAATGACTTCATGACTTGACTGTTTTCCTGCTTGTGTGCGCTGGAGATTAGAAACGCACACAGTGTGCAGTATCTCAGCATGAGCCCTTGATGCATTTGATTTGTGTGTCAACGCAATTTACCTCCAGAGAAAATTATATCAAGATGTGTCCATCACATTCGCTTCACGGCCAGTGCAGCTGCAGGCTCATTTAACAGGAGCTTGCTTTTGTGATAAAGATAGACAGTCCTTAATGTTTCTGGAATCACATGTCCTACATGAGGCTAAGAGGTGTCTTCACAATTACAAAGGACTGCAAATCTGAACAAAATGCGAAACACTGTAAACAATCTCTTATAAAAAACAGGGAAGGACAGGAGTGAGAGATTTGCTAACGGAGGACTGCACACGTATGCAGTTGATGTTTGCTGCTGTTTCAGGCACATCGCCAGTGCAAACTTCAATTTTATTTTTTTTGAAAGCCACATACAGTAGTGTGCATATGTATTAGGAAACCCCATCCTTCTGTTTTTCTGATTTGCTGTGCATTTAAAATCAAACCCCTGGAACCGAAAATCCGGGAAATTGTCAAAATAGGCAAATGAGTGATTGTCTAATTGAATTGATGACTTTAACAGACCACACATAAAGTAAAATAGTTAGAGAAAAGGAACATGCAGCCACACGTGGTAAAACGCAGGAGACTTTTTAGAAGTTGTTTAAGATGCCTAATGAAAGCACAAAGTGGTCTCACATTTCCACATTAAGTGTATTTGTATTTTTTAAAATATATATTAACTGGTAAAATAATGAACGAAACCCTGGCACAACACTAGCTCTGCCTGTATATATCAAATACTTTTCCTTTGCCAGCTTCTCTATTCAATATAATTCAGATTTCCATTCAGTCCAGATATGTACAGTATGTTATATCATTTGGGGAGGCTTCGTCCTGATTGAGTCGTCCGCTTGATACTAAATGCAGGTTAATGAATTGGGAAGTAAAATGCCCCAAAACAAACAAACATAAAGTGATGCATTTTAAGAGAACATGCCATCTTAATGTCCTCACATTTTCCAGTTCAGGAGCGGTGCGGTTTTGTGTATAATAATTTGCAGTCCGCTGCCCAGCGAGAAGTGCTGCACTGCAGAATGGCTTTATAATGGGCGTAATGATGCCTTGCTTAAATATGCAATTTGCTGCTATTTTGTAGTCAAGCATAATTAGCTCAGTGGGCATTTAACACGTCATGAATCTAAGTATCATAAAGCTTCCTTCACTCCTTGAATGGTGAATCTCCCTGTAACCACACGCACACTGGAAGGCAATCGGCTTTTGAAGGCCAGTACTGCATTGCTGTTTGCATTGTAATTACAAAGCTAGATGAAGCACAAGTGAACACTGTAGTGTATAGCAGGAATGTAAAGAATGTATTTAAAAAGGAACACACGACGGTGCAGTGGATTTTTCCAACGCTGGAGATCTGGACAGGGTGACCGGCTAGACAGTATTCAGCTCAGTCTCACTTCCAGGCTGCTCGTTGAAATGGAACCCACACCGAGATTATGTGTTCTGCATATTCTGATCGTAACGCTTGGTTTGGTTTGGTTGCTGTAGTTCAGGTTATATAGTGTGGTCACAAGAGCCCTGACAGCAGGAAACAGAGCCATCACTGTTCTCTTAACAAGTTAACCTAATGCCTTATATGAACTGAGAAGTGTGTTTCCTACAGCGCTAAACGTATCTGCATTGAATGGCGGATACAGCCAAGGCACAAGGCTATTCAAAACAATAGTGCTTTTTATTCACACGGATTTGAGTCCAAGTTACACCTTGGTAACAGCTGCAAACCAGTGGATTCGATTCAGAGTCAATGCAATGGATTTGATTCAGAGTCAATGCAATGGATTCGATTCAGAGTCAATGCAATGGATTCGATTCAGAGTCAATGCAATGGATGTGTGTGCATGTACTGTGTAACCAATGTTTTGTGGACCATTAATTCATAATAAAGCACACAATAACATGAAACATGGAAGGCAAAGCGTGCCACATACAGGTAACTAAGTTATCATCCATGCCATTGATTTAAATAAAATAAGCACTGGGGGCACCACAATGATCCCTCTTCCTTTTTTCATTTAAATTTGCACAGATATGCATCTTAAATCAGTGTGCTTTTAATAGTAATTTTTATTAATACGTTTACAAGATTGCAACTCAATTTATAAATACAAACTTTTTATACAGAAAGTATAATACATTTCAAATATTAACTGACACGTTTCAAAGCATTTCTGCAATGCTTTGAAATAGTTTATTTTGCATAGAATGTGCAAGGATCCTTTATAAAAATGATTAAAATTGATGATTGACTTGGCTATGCAAAAATGTGTAAAACTTTTAGGAACATTTGAGTGATCAGATTACAGTTCATGTGTGAAAACCAGATGCTTTCACAAGGTTGCTAATTTACACAGATATCTGGTAAAGTTTCTCCAGGAAATCATACTGTACACTGAACACATTTTTGCAAAGCCAGTTCAAAATAAATTCAAAATTTCATTCACACATTAATGAAAAAAAACATGCTTTAGCAAAACAAACAAAAATAACCTCGTTGTTGCGGGTCTTATCTCAAACGCTTCTGCTTCCACCGATGTTTTCTACATTTTTGTCTGAGAGGATCAGCACTCACCCATTTTGTGCTCTGTGATTCTGGTGCTACATGAACAGCAGCTTAAAGCCCAAAAACAAGAAGTGTATTCTCAACATGTCAATCAATTCTGTGAACAAAGTATCACTCAGACTCGCACCAGGGAATGCAAGGTTATCTGAGCTCCACTGCAACACACACCCAGACCGACAGAGGCTTTTATATTTACTGGAACTGACAAACAAAAACACACACACACACCCAGACCGACAGAGGCTTTTATATTCACTGGAACTGACAAACAAACACACACACACCCAGACCGACAGAGGCTTTTATATTCACTGGAACTGACAAACAAACAAACACAAAAACACAAAAGAAAGGACAGCAAAGCGTTCCCGTGAAAGCATATCAGCATGTCTTATAACCTGTGCCACTGTATAAAGAGCTGTCTTATAACCTGTGTCACTGTATAAAGAGCTGTCTTATAACCTGTGCCACTGTATAAAGAGCTGTCTTATAACCTGTGTCACTGTATAAAGAGCTGTCTTATAACCTGTGCCACTGTATAAAGAGCTGTCTATAACCTGTGCCACTGTATAAAGAGCTGTCTTATAACCTGTGTCACTGTATAAAGAGCTGTCTTATAACCTGTGCCACTGTATAAAGAGCTGTCTTATAACCTGTGCCTCAATTCACTCAGGCTGTTTATAAGAGTGTATAAGAACACAATCATCATTTCAAAAATAAACACAGAGTGTATTTATTGCAGATCAGAACAGCTCATTGTTTTCTTTCCATTGTCATCTAATCAAAACATGTAAAATGTACAAAAAGCCAGATTACAAAAAATAGATCCGCTATTACCATTGAAACATGTGATAAACACACAGTCAGAGTTATGAAACAAATAATGCACAAGATTGCTGATTTGATTTTTGAATGGCGCTAACACACAACCTAATAACGCGCTGTTATCTTGCTGAGCACACTGATACAGTTCTGTACTTTTGTAATCAAAATGTGAATACAATCAAAATCCTGGGATGGTTTAACATTGTTAGTGTTTCTGACCGGGACAAACCCAGTTATCCTGGGATGTCTGGTAACCCTATGAATTAACACGTACTTGAGGAGCACTTAGCGTCGCAATTAAAACACTGAGCTGAGGGTGCAGGAGAACCATTTCTTTGGGATTTTAATCTAAAAACATGAACTGCAGCAATTTGCTATGAAAGCATTCTCTTTTTATAGATATAAAAATGTCTGATTAATCACGGGAGGCCGTCCGTCCAGGGTAGGCTCGGGTTCAGAACCAGTTGTGTAGTACAGTATATTACAAAGAAATTAAAAGAATAATGAATGATAGTGTTATAAATTGTATGAACTGTAAAATAAAATTCCACAACTTCATATATGATTAATACTTTGCTAAATTATTATTTTGTTTTGAAAAAAAAAAAACTCAAAACAAAACAAACATTCTGTTGTTGAACACAGATGATTGACCTTTTCCTTTTTTTCTTCTTTTTGTTTCTTTTCAAGAGTTTCTTTTTTTTTTGTTTGTTTGCTTTTGTTCTGTAACCCAAGCTTCTCTACTTCTTTAGCAAAAGGACAATGCTATTCAGAGAAACAGCAAAAATCGTGGTGGAGGAAAAAAAAAAATTCTGATTCCGTTTATAAAAAGGTGATCCCCCTCGTTGTTGTTGTACTGAAACATTGTTCAAGAGCAGTGCTGGTAACAGCTGTCACACACACACACACACACACACACACGCACGTGTCTCAGAGAGCCTCTCCTCATCTCCCACACGACTCTTTCTCTCTCCGCTCACTGCCTAGAGAAGCCTGTTTGGCCCCTCTGCCGCGCTTTGATTTCTTGGTTTGTTGGTTTGTTTTCAGAGGCAGACGCTGGAGCTAATCTGGCAGGTTGAGCCGGTCCCCGAGGGGGATAAGAAGAGACGTCCGTTTGGACACACGCACACCTCGAACACTTTCTGCTTGGCTCCGGCTGCAGAGTAGGTCCCCTTGGGAAGCCGAGGTAGCTTGATGTTGTTAGCATCCAAAGAGATCTGCAAAAAAAGACATGGGAGCAGAAAACTCTCCATTATTATGAATTCATTTGCATGATTTCCCATCCCCTACACAGAGCTAGACCGGTACAGTGAGTAAGAACTGCAAACTCAATAGAAAGTGATCAGGGCTGATTAGGAACGGGACCCGGAGACACTTTCCATCTATAGCCTTGCCATATGAAAATATCTGCATATTCCAAAGTGACGTGTAAAATGTAAAAGTAAAGTATAATGGGACCAGTGAGAATACTGCTAGTGCTACTATGAGGTCATGAAATCAACTAAAGCTGCCTTCTAAGAGTGTCCTGTAGTAAAAGCACAGCAAAGTGTAATAAAGCACAGCGAAAGCATGGTAAAGCACAGGCAAGCAGTGTCAAGAGGTATGGTAAAGCATATTAAAAAACAAGGCAAAACCAGTGTAAGCTATGGTGAATGCATAGAATAACCATGGGGAGAAGCATGACAGAAGTGCAAAAACACCATGCATAGCATGGTAAACTTGTATAAGGGCTATCTAGAAATGTTAACTAGTGTTCACTGAGCATACCCCCCTCCCCCTAACCCTGACCATACCCCTAACCCTACCCCTCCCCCTACCCCTACCCCTCCCCTACCCCTCCCCTACCCCTACCCCTACCCCTACACCTCCCTTACCCCTCCCCTCCCCCTACCCCTCCCCCTCCCCCTACCCCAGTATCATCTCCTACCTCTCCATCTTTAGACTCCAGCGTCATCTCATTTCTGCATGTTGCCTGAAGGTTCCCCGCTTCTGCATTGATTTCAACCCCTTTCGGAGCCTCCATAAACAAAGAGCGAGTTGGGGACTCCAGCCTAGAATATGAACAAAACAGTGAATTCTGGCATGACAAGAATCGCTGTTACAAACACTGATGAGGGGACTGACAAGGCAGCCCAAAGCACAGGTGGAGACGAAAATACTGAAATCTGTAATGAATTGCAATATGTAACAAAATGAACACCGATCTCCTGATGCACAACATGTTGTGACCCACAAATCACTGATCATGAATCTGTGTCTGCCTAACATTGCTAAACTTTGAAACTTTAAGAGTGAAGCATTTCTGTTCTGTAACTTGTCAGAAGAAGTACAGAAAGCTCCAGAAATCCAAACTGATTTCAGACAAGTCTGTGTTCTGTAAAGCGCAGAGCGCATCTGCATATTCATGATGCAGCTGCGTTGTGTACGACAGGTACATGTTAAATTGTCGCTACATTTAACAAACAGTGTCTTCTGAAGCACTGTTGGGAGCCCCGATGTGTCTGAGCAGCGTTTCATTTCATCTGCAGCTCTGCAGGGACGCAGCGGATGCATTCCCTGGCACTTCGATTGTTATTTTTAACTCAATTGGACATGGGCTTGTACATCAGTCGGTTGTTATGCCTCATTATTGATCCGCCACTTTGGCTCACTAGGGGAGGAATATACATTATTCACATGGAGCTACAGCACTTGTCAGTAAACAAAGTACTTGATCTGCATACCTTCATGTTTTATATCTGCGCTTTCTTCGCTTTCAAAATGATTTCCGGACGTCGGATTTATGGTTTCATATTTTGCATTCCCTTCTACCTACAAGGATATTGTACAGCAAATACTATTTCCAGGTTTGTTTCTCCAAGCACAGATATTTCCACATGACAACAATGCAGCATTAGTATAGAACACATGGTTTTTTATTTTTATGGTACAATTGGGTGGATGGGAGCTGGAGGTTAATTCATGGTTCGCTCACGCTGACAGTACATTGCTGTACTTATATGAGGTATGAGGTTTCTCTCTGTTTTGTGGGGATATGAGGGAGAATAGCTGGGTAGAGTCAGGTACCTGCTGCAAAGGCAGGCAGGTCCTCTGTTGAAACCAGGAAATCCTGTTTCATCTCAGAGTTGGAGTACCGCTGTCCCTGCAGGCAGAACTTGCACAGCGAATTAACAATGCAAGTGAATAATTAGGTGGCAGTCTTTAATGCGGAGGATCTGCCTTCTGCTGTCCCTTACGGGCTGATCAGGAATGATTCATGAAAGAGTTTTCACGAAAGACTCCAGAGTAAAGACATCACTGCAGGACAGTATCAATGCCACCCTTACACACTCTAACCTGAACGAAACAATGCTACTGAGACTGCTAGTGTCATTACTAATAAGAGCTTCTATATGGATTAACTTCAGTAGCAGTTCAAGCATGCCCTTACAATAATATAGATGATAACGCTGCTGTTGTGTTTAGTATAAGATCCCTAGTATAACAACCTTGCCAGCAGGTTCTGTATGTAAAACCTTGATGCTGGGAGAGCATTGCTTTTAATTGCAGCCTTGATAAATTCAGAGCTGAAGAATGGGGTTCAGCTCGCTGTTAATGCACACAAGCCAAAAAACAATGTACAGTAAAAAAAATAAAGAAAAGCTAATCAAAATGTTTAGCTGTCCTAGAAGTTAACAGTAATGCTCTAAGCAAAGTTAATTATACTGAGCTGTCATCCACTGCCCACTACTGTCATTATGGATCAGAAGAAACATTTGAAATAGACCACTTTGTTACGCTTTGAGTAACACGACTGATTTAAACATACAGAAATGCTCCGGAGAGTTTGTATTCATCCTGGTTTATTAACTGGCCTATGACAATGTAGGCACGCTATGTTCCATCACAAACAGCAGAGCTCTAATCTTTTACAGCAATTCAATGCACAGTGGAGGGAGGACGGTCTCTCCGTAACAGGTTCACACAACACTCTAGAGGGCGCCATTATTCTTATACTGAATGGAAGAGGCTTGTTATTTCTACCTCACAAAGACTTTATATAGTCATGATTTCAGCTCTCTCTCTCTCTCTCTCTCTCTCTCTCTCTCTCTCTCTCTTTCCTACCAGACAAAACCCCGATATTAACGTACTTCACCTGTTTCTGCACAGTAGACCCTGCTGTTGTTGAATTGTTTCCAGTGCTTTGTCATTGACACTCTCAGTGGAATTAGCAGTGTAGCTGCTGCTGATAGCTCCAGTGGGGATGTGGTTTATAATGTTAAATACAGCATGTTATCCCATATTGATACAGACCCTGCTGCTGATAGCTCCAGTGGGGATGTGGTTTATAATGTTAAATACAGCATGTTATCCCATATTGATACAGACCCTGCTGCTGATAGCTCCAGTGGGGCATGGCTTACTGTATAATATCATTTATCTACATACTTCTTCTGTTGCTGCTGTCAGCGTCAACATTGCAGATGCTGTATCTTATTATGAGCATACAATTTCACACAATTTTAAGTAACATCTGGAACTTGATTGGTTGTATCAAGTTGAAATGGTTCCAATCTGTCAGGTCTTAGAGTTAGTAGCATCATATAGCACTTTCATGTTTTATTTTTAATGATGTTTTCTTTGTGTGACTACTCTGCTCCCTTATAAAAGTTTACCACGGTATTCACAATACGTGCTGTGTGTGCTGTGATACTCCTCCTGTTTCAGTGCCGAGAGGCTTGTCTCAGACAGTTCAGTTTATAAAATGATGAGCGTGAGCCCTCTGTATGCCTTTCTGTTTCTGATACACTGTAGGATACCATATCCAGTGTCTATCTGCAACTCCTTTGTGCTGTGTGTGCTGTGATACTCCTCCTGTTTCAGTGCCGAGAGGCTTGTCTCAGACAGTTCAGTCCATTTGTTTTCATTTCCGTGACATGTCTTCCGAGAGGAACTTCACAGAAGAGATGAGAAACTACTTCAGTTAGGGTTAGGGTTAGGGTTAGGGTTAGGGTTAGGGTTAGGGTTAACCAAAAAAAAAAAAAAAAAAAAAACACACAACCCGGAGGTAATATTTCAAACACAGCTTTCTGTTCTTGTGTGAAGAGCATGCCTGGGTTTATTTGCCAGCCTGAGAAATGAGACTGACTGCCAATACAGACAGTGTGAAACACAGACGAAGGGAGGGCAGGTCCCATGAGTGGGTAATGCAGCACTAAGCCGTTTGCCTTCAGTTTAGATGGAAGTCACTGAGGCTGGGATCTGGCACTGACCTGAACTTAATTTACTCAAAGTATTGGGTTCAGCCTCTCTCATCTGGGAGTGTTACCAAGGGATGCATGAAGTCACTGATAACAATTACCAGCAGGCAAAACAATAATCAATAATCAATATTTCTGTAATCAGTGGTATTGAACAAGCCAGCGCGCTGAAATGACCATTCAAACTAAATGAAGGTTATGATTTCGACCCAGGGGGACCCCTCCTTCTGTCTGGATGGGGTACAAGCTGAAACGCTGTCTCTATTTGACTTCGCTTCTTATATCTTTACCCCATTGAGTGTTTGGAGGTCATGGATGTCCTGATAGGGTTTCTGGCAGCGGCCTTACTTGGTTTTAATTCAATCTAACTTGGAAATAGCGTGCAATATCAATGCTAAAACTACATGCATAATACAAAAGCAAGCCTGTTTACTCACAAGCTAACTTAAATGGACTTCGCCTTCCCAAAACCAACGTGTTTCCTGGCTTCATGTCACTAAAATGAATCTCAGATCAGATTTCCTCTCTTCTGCTCTCTCCATGCTAAGCTGCTGTGTCTAGCCTTGATAGAATGGCAGGCTTCCTCATGAAGTATTAATGCATCACACCAGCAGTGTCTTGTAAATTAGATCAAATACAATTACAGTAAGACTTCTGGGACATATTTCCAAACCACTGGCTTATAAAGTGATTTTGAAGGATGGGCCAGCAATGCAACAAGAAAAATATAGTGTTCATCCTGACAATGGAATCAGAGCTTTCTTACGAAGCGATTTCTCACAGGGCTCTATTGACATGCATACACCAATCACGTGTCACACATTATTATTATTATTATTATTATTATGATTATTATTATTATTAACTCCTCTCAGCCCTTCAAGTGCAGCACAGAAACCAGGTCCAAAGGTTACAGTTGGAAGTGAAGTGGAGAAGTGAGGACCGAGGGTAGGAGACACTTCTCTACACAGAGAGCGGTGAGATCAATCAGCTTATTCTCTGTCTCTGTATGCTACACGCTGAGTTGACACGGGTGTTCCTATCAGACTGTTTGGGATGAATGGTGCAGTTAGTTCTGCTTTTCCCTCTCCTGCCTCAAAGCTCTTCTACCTGCTGGAGCGCACATCCCAAACCACGCGCAACAAAATTGAATCGCAAACTTGCTGGAGGGGAAACATCTGGGCATAAAAAAAAGATTGAAAAAAAATCTGAAAAAAAAAGCTGTGCGGTATGAATGAACACATTCCAGTCAGAACAGTAGTAACCACAGTTACAGTATCACCACGGTGCACTGGATACCTTCAGAATGATGCATAGCAAGCATCTATTATTATGGGCTGGCTTCTTTAACACTTTCACCTCTGTTGCCAGACAGACTAAAAGGTGGCCATTTCTAAAAACCACATCGTTTAAAAAGAAATCTGCACTGAGGAGTTTTCACAAGACATGGCTAATGAAGAATAAAGAATATATTGAGTTAGTCTGGTAAATAAACATCTACAGGATGAAACAGGATTCATTTAAAACCCGTATAAAAGTGAAGAAATGTAGATAGTGTAAAGTCTGCCTTGAGCTTGACTCGGGAGACTGACACAGGGGGTCAATGTAAGCCAAAAGCATGGAGACAAGCTATCAGGTGTCTATAAATACAGAATGCCATTTCCTCAGACTTCATGTCTATAATTAGCACAATCATGAAGCTGTTCTATACAATTTCTCTTTCCATTGATGTCCTCCATTCAATAAGCCCACCCCTGTAGATGTGCAGTTTTTATCCTGGTGCTTGAAAGGCTTCAGTTAGTCTGCTTCATCTTTCTGTATGACTCAAAACATCGCTTTCTGCCTTTATGGCATTCTGTCACAAAAGCAGGTGAAATATTGTACTTAAATCCGTGGCCTTTTGATAAATGCCCAAAAGCACTATAGCTGGACAATCCCTGGAGGACGTGTCTTGCTCATTATTTGTGTCCTCGATTTGCATTGCAGTGTCTTCTTGTATAATGGGCTTGCCTGCACATCTTTCTGTCTGGTATTGGCACTGTACTGCACATGCTTGTTTTAGTTGATGAGAATCCACTTTAATTCGTTTCTGATGAGCATCCGGGCATTGATCAGGGAGAGGGCTGCCTCTACAGTATTGATCTTATTGCTCTTCCACTGCAGCGAGAAAGTCTCGGATTTTAACAGACAGCAATCCTGACGCTTGCCACGAGAGCAGAGCATGCGTTTTATTAATCTGCTTTGTATTATGACTGATAACTACCAAGAAGTACCTCCCTTAGGCCCGGTGTACGTGCTAAGCCATCTCCAATGGGATCAATCATAGAGCAGCACCAAGCTTGAGACCACTAGGAATAGTGATCTTATGAGACACTGGCATGAAGGGGTCTATTTGAATGATCTTTAAACATGTATAACCTATGGACAAAAAGGGTCTTAAAGAAAAAAAAAAAAAAATCACTCATTTTTAACACAGCACCTTACACCCAAATGATTGCAGATAACAATGATTACATTTTGTACATGGAATATTATCAAATGAATTTTAACACAGTGCCAGGCTTGTTAATTATATAGAACAGAAAGTGCAAGCCTAAAAAGATAAAGGTACTAACGCATGACTGAGCTGTTCCTGGGAGACGGGCTCACTTCATTGTTTTCTGTGCTTCTGTACAATACGCACTGACACGGGTGTTCCTATCAGACTGTTTGGGATGAATGGTGCAGTTAGTTCTGCTTTTCCCTCTCCTGCCTCAAAGCTCTTCTACCTGCTGGAGCGCACATCCCAAAACATGTGCAACAAAATTGAATCGCAAACTTGCTGGAGGGGAAACATCTGGGCATAAAAAAAGACTTTCAGTATCTAATGAATTGCTTTTCTGCACTTATCTGTGCTGCTCACAAACATAAAGGCACACAATCTATACGTCTCCACTGCATTTCTCGAGCTTTAAAAGGTCCATCCAGTCACCTGTTGTTGGGGATTGGCGGCGTGGGATTGTTTGTGGGCCAGTAGCTCCGGTCTTAGAGGTCCGTTTCTCTCCAGGTTTAAGAGATATCATTTAATAGGGCAGGGGTATGTAACTCAGACCTCAGAGTGCCACTGCGTTTCAGGTTTAATAAGTTTAATTAAATGATTAGGTGTTTTAAGATCTGCTCCGGGCTTTAATCGGCTCAATTTAATAATTGAGGACGCGGATGGAACAAAGGTCTGGGCTGGAAGTATCAAAGTTGCCTACAGTGCCTTCGGGCTCGGATAGAGGTTTAGCGAGTTCAATTTAACAATTTTATAACAGCACTGGAACAAAGAGCTGCAATGGAAGGGCCCTGCTCTATGGGAGTCATTCTAATAAAAAACGACCTTTTAGTAGTTCAGGTAAGTTGCCTTGTCTCAGCTCCATGTCTTTAATTACTAAATTGGACCAATTAAACCCCTGCCCTGGACCTGAGGCTGTTAACCATGTCATTCTGCTTCTTAAACCTGAAGGGTATCAGCACTCCAGGACTGGAGCTGCCTACCCCTGCAATAGTTTGTGAAAAGCAGCTAATCTAATGTGATGTTTGACTGCAGGTGACACCTACTGTATGGCAGCTTAATAGGCTTATCCATCGAGTCACAGCATTTCAAAGAATTTGTATTAACAAAAGCAAAACCCACACTTACACATGGAACAGGAAAGAGAGTCAATGCAACTCAACCATGTCCTTCTTACAACATTAAAGGTACATGAATGACAGTGTCTATCTATCCACTACACTTAAGAGGTAAGTACTCAGCGGTGTGCAGAATCAGTGCATCATTGTGCTCATTGAAGTATTTGTATTCCTACATATTACTGTTAAAAATGTTTAGCAATACTACAAGAAGCCTATTAAAATCCAATGACAAATGTTTCGACTAGAAGTCTTTTTCATTGTCTTCAATGACTTCACGGTTTGTCTTTGAATTGTAACATTGCAGTTTCTTTTAGTATTTTTACAGTCAAAACTGTTGAGAGTTTCATAAGTATGGAGGCTAAAAATGTTACAATAAATCAACGTTAAACACTCTTTGAAAGTCTTGAAGAGG
>NC_081211.1:29792375-29797375 GCF_902713425.1 Acipenser ruthenus
TTATAAATTGCATTGCTGCTGGGTTGAGAATCCTAAATCTTTTAATAGACACATTGTCCTTCAAGCTGAAATATCACCTGCAGAAACTGCATTTAGGGGCATCCTGTTACAAACAGTATATTGTACAAAACATCTGTCATGTGCCTTTAAAGAACCTAAGAATCTCTACAAAGCATGCATTCTGAAAAAAACAAAAACACGCATGTTAAGTCACAAAAAGGAACCGAATCATTATAAATGTCTCTGTGAAAGTCAGTTGGCTGTATTCTTTTTTTTTTCTTTTTCTTTACAGGTTTTGAAGTTAACTAAGCGGCTGCCTGCAGCAGACATCCAGCTTGGTGAGTGGAACTGCAGCCACTCATCAGTCAGAATCACACAGCGATCAGTGGAGAGAATCCAGCCCTGGAGGGCAGGCAGTGACATTTCACTGAAGCTGCTGCTTCTTAAAAACATGAACCTCATTAACTTTCTCAATCACTAGGCTTCTGCTGGTCTGTTCTTTTTGTTTTTAAATATAGATCCCATTTGTGCTTCCATACATTTCCTCTTGAGCGTAACTTAAAGCCTGGCTTGGAGGGACCCCCCTCTCAGGGGATGAGGGAAGTCTCCATGCCTGAATGCATAATCACGGTTTGCTGCTAAGTGTGGGAGCTATGCTTCCATCTGCCGCTGGGACTGACTTGAAAGCAATTTCAAATCAGACTCGTTCATTTCTACCAGCAGCAGATCGACATCAAGACTATTTCAGTAGGACTGCCAGCCCCAATCATGATCGCGGGCTGGCAGAACTCAAATCTCCCGCAGCTCCCACTGGTGGTGGCAGTTACCTGATGAAGGACACGAGAGTCAGGTTTCAAATGTCTGGCTGCAGTCCCACTTTGATACTGGAATAAGATGAGGTTGAGTTTTACACACTGGTTTCATGGTGCAGATGGAAATGAGGCTTAAGACTGCTTACAAAGGGGACCAGTGCCAACTGCCAATTGTGCTGGATTGTGTGGTAGTTGATGTGATCAGGATTAGTGTCCACTGAGGACGTCCCACCTTCTAGCCATCAAGAATATCAATGCATTTTCTAACATTATTTACAGATATGAAACAGATACTTTATATCATGCACATTTGCACAATGGTTTACATTAGGTGGTAAACCTGGTAAATAGTGCTATAAGCAGAATTAGCATTAGATAATAATAATTAAAAACCCCACAAATGACAGGATATTAAAAAGGTGAGAAATAAACTGTAGATGGTATAAAGTATAATTCATTATTATGAAGCCTATTTGGACAGATCAATCAGTTTGTCCATCGTTGATCTTGACCTTTTGCACTAGTAATAAATAAAGCCTTGGTTAACAAAGCCATATGAAAGCGTTAGCAGTAAGGCTTTCTTTAGAGCCCATCAGTGTGTTTTCCTTTGTTGTAAATCACAATGAAGCACGGATTTCTTTCTGAGATAGGCATTTGTTGCTGCCTCTTGTTAATGGGGTTTTAAAGGCCCCTGCAAATTCAATTGATTCATTATTTCTTTTCAATGCTTGTTTCAGCCGAGCCTGTGGAAGACAGACTTGAGATCGAAGATAGACAGAGTCTGTGATGAAAATAAGATACCAAAATTGAGTTTGAGAAATGTTAAAAATGAGCCCAGCTGTGACATTTTCAACTTCATATGAGCAGTCTCTGGAATCTATAATTTTTGTCAGAGAAATCCATTATATTCAACAAGTACAGTAAAGGTTGGCAGTGTATACCACATATACACAATCATGTACAGTAAAGGGTATACCACATGTACACAATCATGTACAGTAAAGGGTATACCACATGTACACAATCATGTACAGTAAAGGGTATACCACATGTACACAATCATGTACAGTACATGTACAGCAAAGTGTAATAAAGCACAGTGAAAGCATGGTGAAGCACAGCAAAGTGTAATAAAGCACAGTGAAAGCATGGTGAAGCACAGCAAAGTGTAATAAAGCACAGTGAAAGCATGGTGAAGCACAGGCAAGCATTAAAGCAAACATACATCTAAAATTGGAAAGCCGGGATGCCTAATGGTCATTATAAGCTGGCATGAGACCAACGTCTGAGCATTTCTGCTCTTTATGGGATTTATTTAACGTGGATATTTATGTGTAAACTACAGCAAAAAAAGAAGTTCATTGAAATGTACGCAGCAAAAGAAATTCTACATTTTGTCCATCTTATTTGTGCTGAACTCATAAAACACTGATTTTTTGGAGCCCTGCCAGTAAAGTGAACCCTGTTGTGATTATTAACTGTGCCATTTGATTTAAATGAACTCTTCAGTGTGTTAATGGGATATACTTGAGGCTAATTAAGCAGCTTTAATTATGAATATTGCAACAAAAAAAGAGGCATCAGGTAATTTTATTACACAGCAGCCATGCACATCTTGGAATTGAATTTCGAATGCATTTGAACGTTACAAGGATCACTGAGAGCACATTGCACCATTTATTCAGATATTTGCCAACCATGGCCTCAAAAGTTTCGATTACTGAAGAGCCAGAGGTGAGCCATTTTTAAATGAGTTCCCAGCCGTTATTGTTTTAATTTTAATTCATGACATTTCATTTAGCTTATGAGAGAATATATATATATATATATATATATATATATATATATATATATATATATATATATATATATATATATATATATATACTGTATGCCTCAGCGTCCTCTGAGTTCTCTTAGCTGAATGAGTACCACATTGCTCTCTCTTTTTTCTGTCTTGCCTCGCTAATTTATTCATTGCCTTTTGTTTTTTGCCTAGACCTGCACTCTCTTTGATGATTTTCTTCATCAGATTTGCAGTTGTCATCTAATGAGGTTTCCTGCCTTGTCTGTCAGGACAGGACTGTGAGTGTTGCTGCCGGTCCATTCCCTGCAGCTGTGTCAGCTCACCGGAGAGGTAGGCCCTGCGTGATGCTTTACATGCAGTTACTGTGCGTTTACATGGGAGTTACTTAGTAAATACCTGTGTGCTTACACACAATCACAATGTCCAATAGAACCTTAACCATAACCATTTTCTGATACAATTGCATTCTTGCAAAAAGATGTACACATTAGGTGCAAGTATGCATACTAACATTGTAATTGTGTGTGTAAGCGCACAGGTATTTACTAAGTAACTACCATGTAAATACACAGTAATTAGAGACACGTAAAAATGCATTTCTGGCGCTCATTTTATACACTAGAAGTACACATCATAAACATTACACTTTGTCACTTTGGAAAAAGCATCATAACTGTTACAGAGACTCGGTTATACTTGTTAATCGACACATACTTACTAGCGCCCAACATTTTGTATTTCTTTTGTTACTGATTGAATCATTTTAGAAGTGTGAAGATTGCATTTCTGGACACTCAACATGCAAGTAAATTATTGTTAGTTTTTATTGTATTTATTCTCTCAAGAGTGTAACAGGGACAGCTCAACATCAGCAGTTATTTTAGATAAGGAAATTAGTCCTTTCAATATTTCTTTCAGTTATAAAAGCAAAGCAATTGAGAAAGGAATTAGTGAATACTGCAGCCTGCTAGTAAAATACACAAGAGAGGGGGATATACCGCTTAGCAATCAGGCAAACCAGGAGCAGTTTCAGAGAACTAATCTAAACTAAGAGTTTCTTGATCATGTGCCACTATAGTACAGCCAGGACATTCAGAATAAGGTAAATCCTAGTGCTGTGGCATGACATTTGGATGCAGTCTAAATGTACTTGTTCTCAAGTTGTGAATAATGCATGCCTCTGTTTAATTGTTGGATTGTGTATGCCTGCCAAGGACTGTGCATTTTTAACTGATCTGCAGCTGCCTCCGACACAGGCTCCCTGTTAATGAGATAGGATATCTCAGCGGACTTTACTGTAGAAAATATTTTCTTTAATAAATACAAAAATTCGTATTGATGCAGATAAAAAAAAAGATCAATCATGGTGTTTAGTCATGCAAGATGTAAGCTTTGAGCAAGAAAACGATGCGATAAAAGCTAATATAAATAATCCAGTTGCTCTGCTTGTTATTGATGAGGCTTGAGCTTGTATGTTGGTGAACTTTTAAAATGGAACTAAATTTCCCAAACCAAAGTTACAAAGAAATAAAAGTATCTCTCGACGGTATCAGCAGACAGATTTCAGAGTTCCTGCAGGGCATTGTTCAAGCTTGCACCAGACTATAAAACAGAAGCTTCATTTCTGCGATGTTGCACCGGGCTCTTGCAGTTTTATCAAGTCTTTGCTTTCTTGAGAGACTGTAAATCTGCTACCAAATAAATATGTTGTATCTGTTCTCTCTGTTCTCTCTGTTCTATCTGTTCTATCTGTTCTATCTGTTCTATCTGTTCTCTCTGTTCTATCTGTTCTCTCTGTTCTCTGTTCTATCTGTTCTCTCTGTTCTCTCTGTTCTATCTGTTCTATCTGTTCTCTCTGTTCTATCTGTTCTATCTGTTCTCTCTGTTCTCTCTGTTCTCTCTGTTCTATCTGTTCTCTCTGTTCTATCTGTTCTATCTGTTCTCTCTGTTCTATCTGTTCTCTCTGTTCTCTCTGTTCTATCTGTTCTCTCTGTTCTCTCTGTTCTATCTGTTCTCTCTGTTCTCTCTGTTCTATCTGTTCTCTGTTCTCTCTGTTCTCTCTGTTCTCTCTGTTCTATCTGTTCTCTCTGTTCTATCTGTTCTCTCTGTTCTCTCTGTTCTATCTGTTCTCTGTTCTATCTGTTCTCTCTGTTCTCTCTGTTCTATCTGTTCTCTGTTCTCTCTGTTCTCTCTGTTCTATCTGTTCTATCTGTTCTATCTGTTCTCTCTGTTCTATCTGTTCTATCTGTTCTATCTGTTCTATCTGTTCTATATGTTCTCTTTGTTCTCTCTGTTCTATCTGTTCTATATGTTCTCTTTGTTCTCTCTGTTCTCTCTGTTCTATATGTTCTCTCTGTTCTATCTGTTCTATCTGTTAAGGA
>NC_081211.1:30102375-30292375 GCF_902713425.1 Acipenser ruthenus
CAACAAAACCAATGACATGTCAAACAGCAGGGTTACATGATATACAATACAACAAACCCAATGACATGTCAAACTGCAGGGTTACATGATATACAATACAGCAAACCCAATGACATGTCAAACAGCAGGGTTACATGATATACAATACAGCAAACCCAATGACATGTCAAACAGCAGGGTTACATGATATACAATACAACAAACCCAATGACATGTCAAACAGCAGGGTTACATGATATACAATACAGCAAAACCAATGACATGTCAAACAGCAGGGTTACGTGATATACAATACAACAAACCCAATGACATGTCAAACAGCAGGGTTACATGATATACAATACAGCAAACCCAATGACATGTCAAACAGCAGGGTTACATGATATACAATACAGCAAACCCAATGACATGTCAAACAGCAGGGTTACATGATATACAATACAACAAAACCAATGACATGTCAAACAGCAGGGTTACATGATATACAATACAGCAAACCCAATGACATGTCAAACAGCAGGGTTACATGATATACAATACAACAAACCCAATGACATGTCAAACAGCAGGGTTACATGATATACAATACAGCAAACCCAATGACATGTCAAACAGCAGGGTTACGTGATATACAATACAGCAAACCCAATGACATGTCAAACAGCAGGGTTACATGATATACAATACAACAAACCCAATGACATGTCAAACAGCAGGGTTACATGATCTACAATACAGCAAACCCAATGACATGTCAAACAGCAGGGTTACATGATATACAATACAGCAAAACCAATGACATGTCAAACAGCAGGGTTACGTGCGGAGCGTGCCTCAGTGCAGCTTGTGATTGGAAGTTAAACGCTGGTTTTGTGTTTTGCTCGTTTGTTTTCAGGTATGGCTTGGAGTGTCTCTTCAGGTATTACAGCTACGGACTGGAAAGGAAATTCAGGCCTGACATATTTAAAGATTTTCAGGAGGAAACCGTCAAGGATTATGAATCTGGTGAGGTTTATTCGTTTTTCTTAGTTTGTTCAGAACGGTGTGCTCAATGCCCTTTATTTTAAATATTTAATATTTATGATATGTCATTTGATTATAATTTATTTATTCATAAGGCGGTGATCTTTACACTTTTTCTTTTTTTTTTTCCTCTTCACAGGACAGCTGTATGGACTTGAAAAGTTTTGGGCATTCCTGAAATACTCGAAAACCAAGACCCTGGAAATCGACCCCAAGCTGCAGGAATACTTGAGCAAATTCAAGCGCCTCGAGGATTTCCGGGTGGATGTGCGTAGGAACTGAGCGAGTTTGCTCATCCATTCTTCAGGAGTATGAGATAGCTTTGAATCCCGGTCCATGCAAACGTGTTTCACAAACTAACTGGTTTAGCTTTGATTGTTCCAGGACCACCTTTCTAACGAGGGAACACAAATACCTAGTGGCTGCTAGACAATAGGGAGATGCAAGCTGGTGATCCTGTGTTTGAGCGCAGAGGACCTACAGGGTTTTGCTGCAAGAGGAAATATTTTGTAATAATAATCACATCTTTTTTTTTTTTAATTGGATTTGCAGCCTCCGATGAACGAGGATGGAGGTCGTAGGAGACACTCGTCCAGCGGAGAGGGAAGGAGACGCTTCCCATCGGGCCAGCTGGGGTACAGCCAGGCCCAGGTTTCGCAAGGCCCATCCAGAGATGATGCCAAAAACCTGAACCAGAAACCTGCTGCTGCTGCTGCTTCCCTCGCACCCGCCTCGGAGCCTCAATCCCAGGAGAAGTGACCCGCCAGGGAGGGGGGGGGTGTGGGAGGGGGCTGGCCTTCAATCTCATTTCTTTATAACCCGGGGGGGGTGATCCAGGATTTCACGCAAGCATGAAAAAGACGTTTCCCGTTCTCGATCAGGCGACTCTATTGCTCTTCCGAATGTTCTTTTACATTCACCAACGTTTCGTCTCTGAGAGATTGAAAAGACTTGAAGTGGAGCACTGGAAGAGAAAGTGCTGCTTGCTTGCGTTTCGATTGCCTTCTTGCTTGCAAACCCAGCCGGGTCCTCCTCAGCCAGGACAGTCCGTATGTAGAGGTTTTATTTTGGAGCCTGTTGCAGATTAGCTGACGTGGGCACTTCTTCCTTCCGGACCCTCTTTCCCCACTTCTTTGACTTCCTTTATTACCTGGACCGCCAGCATTTTGGTTTGAGGAGCCTGATTTAGGAGACGGCTGTTTGAAAAGGAAAGCTTTGTTTTGATTTGATTTTGGGGCTGGCAAAGACTTTATTAATGACATTGAAATCCCTGCCGATCAGCAGGATCTTTTGAAAGTTGCCTTATTTGAACATTCTTTTTTTTTTTTTTGTGCTTCATGTTTCCCCTGCAGCCCGTAGTGTTGATTTTGATGTGTGTAACATTTCATTGCAGTTTTCAGTCCCGATTCAGTGAGACGAGTGAAACCGGCACCGGACTGCACCTTCCTGTGCTGGCTCTCGTCCTCCAGGTTTCACCCGCTCTGTTCCACAACGATGAGCTCTTGAGCCGAGTGTTGCAGGGAGCAGGGAGGACTCTGACGAGACTGCAATCACACTCTGAATACTTGAAGAGCGCCTCGCAGGACACCTGCAAAGCTGGTGGTGCTTTTGAATTGTATATTTATCTAACGTGCTTCAAACAATATCATGAGAAAAACAAAAGGCATGAAAAGAAATGCTGCTGCTTCTGCAATGGAAGTGTAGGGTTACCAGGACCTGAGTGCGCAATGCGTCTTCATCAGACAGGCACATCTTTTGAAATCCATGTCATCACAATTGTCATTCTCTTGGTATTGGCTATCTGACAATGCTGCCAGTAGACAGTCATGCTGCCCTTGGTCTGAACCCTTTTCCTACTGTGATCAGTGCATGACACCCATGGCCCTGGGAAGCTGCAGTTTATTCTTTGTGTTCCTGGTACAACACAACCCTGAGGTTTACGACATCACTTTGTTATCTCATTGTAATTCCAGTTTATGGACAACTCGAGTCAAGTGCCGTTTGGATTTGTGACGATTTGGTTTTTTCTTTGAAACAAAGTAACTATTGGACAATCCACTCATCGTAATCAACAGCTGAACAAAAATGTGTTTGGTATCGAAGATCTGCTTTTAAAATGGGTTTGATATAGAAGATCTGCTTTTAAAATGGGTTCGATATCGAAGATCTGATTTTAAAATGGGTTTGATATAGAAGATCTGCTTTTAAAATGGGTTTGATATAGAAGATCTGCTTTTAAAATGGGTTTGATATCGAAGATCTGCTTTTAAAATGGGTTCGATATCGAAGATCTGCTTTTAAAATGGGTTCGATATCGAAGATCTGATTTTAAAATGGGTTTGATATAGAAGATCTGCTTTTAAAATGGGTTTGATATCGAAGATCTGATTTTAAAATGGGTTCGATATCGAAGATCTGCTTTTAAAATGGGTTCGATATCGAAGATCTGCTTTTAAAATGGATTCGATATTGAAGATCTGCTTTTAAAATGGGTTCGATATCGAAGATCTGCTTTTAAAATGGGTTTGATATTGAAGATCTGCTTTTAAAATGGGTTTGATATCGAAGATCTGCTTTTAAAATGGGTTCGATATCGAAGATCTGCTTTTAAAATGGGTTTGATATTGAAGATCTGCTTTTAGCCCCCTCCTCCCTATTATTTCTTGTTTTATGTTTATAGGAAAAACATATTTTCATTACTTGTGTATGTAGATTATCTTTTAAGCTTTGTTTTCATCTTCTTAAGGTTTTGATTTCACTGCTGTTTTCTATTTCTGCTTCTCCATTACATAGAGGAGGGTTATTATTTAAAGAGTGTGGATTTGAACTATTAGCTACCCCTGACCCCCCCCCCCCCCTTTTTTTTTTTTTAAACTTGGGAACATTTAACAATCTAGCAGCTAAAAGGGAAGCGGTGATGTTGGTGTTTTTCTATGAATAGAATGAGCCCTGTAGACCTGCAGCAAGCACGGGCTTCACACACAGGACTGGTAATGCAGGCAGGGATGACTGAAGGGAGAAGGGGAGGAGAATTGAAGTTGCCCGGGTTTAATCTGAGTCTTTCCTCTCATACCCGTGTTTGTGCTTCCGTTTCCTTCTTTCAGTTTATGTGCTTCACTGTGTTAAGAGTGCTGCCCAGTAGCAGAGTGATAGCCGTGTGTACAAACCCTGTGGAGGTGTGAGTGCAGAGTGATTTCAGAAACAGCGTTGACCGCAGAGGGATGAACCCAGACAGAGCATGGGCTTGTTCAACTCTGGACAGCAAGCATGCCACAGCGGAATGAGCTTGTACTTCATTATTATTATTATTGTTACGATCGTGGGCTGTTTTAGGAAGGGTTCAGTTAAAGGGAGGATGGCGAGACCCGTAGCTGATGAGTCGCTTGGAGCAGATGCTTTACTCAACACCGCCCACACAAACGAGCTTTCTGATAATCATCTATAACACCCCCCCCCCCTTGGCGCACTAGAGGAATCTGAGACTGCGTTCCGTGGTGCTTTGGGACCTCCGATACACACAAGCAGTGCATGTGTTCACCAGCAAGCTCCTGCTTCATGGACTCCACCGTGTGGCAGCTGACTTGCTTTCTTAACGGAAGCTTGGTTCCTCGCCAGTGGATGATGATGATGATGATGATGATGATGATGATGATTATTACTATTGGCTGACACCGCTGATTCCTAGTTATTTTGTGTCGCAGAAGCTCTTTCAACCCTGATATCAGAAAACCAGGCTGTGATTCATAACTGATACCCAGGAAACAAAAAAGGACTCAATTCCATTAAGCCATAAAATAAAAAGCTGTATATGATCCATATAATGTTAATAGTTCATTACCATAACAATATTCTAGACTTGTTGGAGTAAAGTGAAAAAAAAAACAATAAAAAAACAAAAACAAAAAAAATGTAAAATACTTGAATGAGATCTTGTATTATAACGTTTAATATTCCTAATCTCTGCTTTGTAGGCTGATGTGATTCGCTGTTACAGTAGTGTTCTTTGTAATTTGTAGTAATTCTGCTTTTCCTTTAAATAAAACATAAAATGTACAAAAAAACCTTAAACACCATCCTGCTGCCTGGTGTGGTTATTTTCAGTTTGATATTGTGCTTCTGGTCGATCGCAAGCCTGTCCCATTTCAGAGTGCACTGCGCTCTGCCTGCGCTTGTCATGTCAGGACATGTATGTGTGAGGGGCTCCTGTCCTCAACCACGCTGCAGTTGGGAGTTTCGAAGGCAGCTGAAAGCAAGCTGTAGCTGAGCTCCTGTGTAACTCGACCCCTGCTGATGTTCCAGCCGTTTAAGATCTCTCGTGCTGGAGATCACGTGCACAGCGCGGACGATGCAAAGGGATTGACCCGACCGCACTGCGGAGGGGGATCGCTGCTCGTTCACATTTCAGATCTCTCGTGCTGGAGATCGCGTGCACAGCGCGGACGATGCAAAGGGATTGACCCGACCGCACTGCGGAGGGGGATCGCTGCTCGTTCACATTTCAGATCTCTCGTGCTGGAGATCACGTGCACAGCACAGACGATGCAAAGGGATTGACCCGACCGCACTGCGGAGGGGGATCGCTGCTCGTTCACATTTCAGATCTCTCGTGCTGGAGATCGCGTGCACAGCACAGACGATGCAAAGGGATTGACCCGACCGCACTGTGGAGGGGGATCGCTGCTCGTTCTCATTTCAGATCTCTCGTGCTGGAGATCACGTGCACAGCGCGGACGATGCAAAGGGATTGACCCGACCGCACTGCGGAGGGAGATCGCTGCTCGTTCACATTTCAGATCTCTCGTGCTGGAGATCACGTGCACAGCACAGACGATGCAAAGGGATTGACCCGACCGCACTGCGGAGGGGGATCGCTGCTCGTTCACATTTCAGATCTCTCGTGCTGGAGATCACGTGCACAGCACGGACGATGCAAAGGGATTGACCCGACCGCACTGCGGAGGGGGGTCGCTGCTCGTTCACATTTCAGATCTCTCGTGCTGGAGATCACGTGCACAGCACGGACGATGCAAAGGGATTGACCCGACCGCACTGTGGAGGGGGATCGCTGCTCGTTCACATTTCAGATCTCTCGTGCTGGAGATCACGTGCACAGCACAGACGATGCAAAGGGATTGACCCGACCGCACTGCGGAGGGGGGTCGCTGCTCGTTCACAGGCTTACACTCAGTGTTTTATTGTTTTGTATTATTTGGGGTGCTTTTGGTTAACACGTGACAATGAATCTCCTTGACATGCTTCACATACACTTACTGTGTAAACAGCCTTCAACACTGGACAGGAGCCGCCTGTCTCCCCTCGGACAATGTACCCGGAGCTACACACAGTGGGGGATTCTGGCCAGTCACTAGTGTGCTAGATGCATTAGTAACTTATTTATTTTTTATTTGGGTTCATTAAAATGAATCTAAAGTTGTGTGAAGAGTATAGAAAGGTTATTCCCAGATCAAATAAATACCACCGCAGTTTAAAATAAGTGCTTTCTGGTTTATTTAGCTTATAAGTGATTTCTAAAGTGCTTTACATCTCAATTGTTGAAATGTAAGAGAATGGCATTGTAGGGATTTATACAAACACTGCCCCATGAAAGCATACATAACAGATCAATCGAGAAATTACATTTAAAAAGTAACTATTATTATTATTATTATTATTATTATTATTAATATAAAAAGTCATGAAATGTGACAGACAAAGGCCCAGAAGGATACCAGCAGTTTGTTCACATCATATTGCTGTTTAAACTGTAGCTTACTGATTTATAAAATGTATGAAATTTAAAAGATGGTCCACGTGGTCGTATGTCCCCCAGCGTGAGTGCGTTGTCCTCCAGGCTCACAGTTCACTCTCCCTGCTTGGGGGTGTCTGGGATGCTCTCCGAGAGAGGTGTGAGGTTGAGCAGCAGGGTGTGGCGCTCGTACGCTTTGGTCTTCTTGAAGACAGTATCTGTGCCATGCAGTCTGTCCAGAACCCCCAGCACTCCATAGCACTGGTTAAACCTGCAGAGACAGCGAGGAGGAGCGCTGGCTTTAAAAACATGAGTGCGAGCCTCACTGAGAGTCCTCAATGCAGTGTTACTTATACAGACAGCCTCACTGAGAGTCCTCAATGCAGTGTTACTCATACAGACAGCCTCACTGAATTGAGAGTCCTCATTGATGCTCAGTGTTACTCATACGAGAGGCGAGAGGGTTTTAGATCAGTGTGATTTGGTTTGTGACTTGAAGCAGCCACAGATTTTATTTGAAGTGCATTACACACCCAGGCCACATGAGGGCACTGTGACGTGCCACACTGTTATTACATTGCACAGTCCAGAGCTCTGTACCAGAGAGTACAGGACACCCGTCTCCACCCTCTCAGAGGGGAGGAGAGCATGACGTGACGGGAGTCTCTGGTACTCACTTGAGGTGATGGAAATCGTGGAATTCGGGAGAGGGCAGGAAGGGCAGGTGGTACCCACAGTGTGATATGCTGGTGATCACCAGAGCCACGCAAAACCACAGCGTGGTGGTGGCAACGTGGGAGCCCATTAACATGGGACCGAGCATGGGAGGCAGCATATTGGATAACTGCAAAGAAACAAACCAACAATCAATCAATCACAGGCACTGAACACCACTGTTACAAAGCTGAAGAGTCCTCCGTCCCGTCACTCAATACCTCCCAGTACAATCAATCACAGGCACTGAACACCACTGTTTCAAAGCTGAAGAGTCCTCCGTCCCGTCACTCAATACCTCCCAGTACAATCAATCACAGGCACTGAACACCACTGTTTCAAAGCTGAAGAGTCCTCTGTCCCGTCACTCAGGATGTGTAGAGTGAGGACACTGTGCCATTAAAACACGCTGACTCCTCCACCTACCACGTGCTCTACAGGATGGGCATAGAGAGCCACCACTCCGATTGGGGCCGTCCACTCGTGGTGCACCTTATGGAAATGCTTGTACAGAGCCGGGTGATGGAACAACCTGAAGACAAAACACAAAACAGAAAAACAGGTGTGGTGTGGTGTGGTGTGGTGTGGTGTGGTGTGGTGCAGTGTGACGCGGCGTGTCGTGGAGTGGTGTGGTGTGGTATAGTGAGGTGTGACGCGGCGTGTCGTGGAGTGGTGTGGTACAGTGAGGTGTGGTGTGGTGCAGTATGACACAGCGTGTGGTGTGGTTTGGTGAGGTGTGACGCGGCGTGTCGTGGAGTGGTGTGGTGTGGTTTGGTGAGGTGTGACGCGGCGTGTCGTGGAGTGGTGTGGTGTGGTACAGAGAGGTGTGGTGCAGTGTGACACGATGTGTCGTGGAGTGGTGTGGTGTGGTGAGGTGTGGTTTGGTGAGGTGTGACGCGGCGTGTCGTGGAGGTGTGGTTTGGTGAGGTGTGACGCGGCATGTCGTGGAGTGGTGTGGTTTGGTGAGGTGTGACGCGGTGTGGTGTGTGGTTTGGTGAGGTGTGACGCGGCGTGTCGTGGTGTGGTTTGGTGAGGTGTGGTTTGGTGAGGTGTGGTATAGTGAGGTGTGTGGTTTGGTGAGGTGTGACGCGGCGTCGTGGTGTGGTTTGGTGAGGTGTGACGCGGCGTGTCGAGGTGTGGTGTGACACGGCGTGTCGTGGAGTGGTGTGGTTTGGTGAGGTGTGGTATAGTAAGATGTGTGGTTTGGTGAGGTGTGACGCGGCGTGTCGTGGTGTGGTTTGGTAAGGTATGACGCGGCGTGTCGTGGAGTGGTTTGGTGAGGTGTGACGCGGCGTGTCGTGGTTGGTGTGGTATAGTGAGGTGTGGTTTGGTGAGGTGTGACGCGGTGTGGTGTGGTACAGTGAGGTGTGGTGCAGTGTGACACGGCGTGTCGTGGAGTGGTGTGGTGTGTGGTTTGGTGAGGTGTGACGTGGTGTGGTTTGGTGAGGTGTGACGCGGCGTGTCGTGGAGTGGTGAGGTGTGGTGTGGTTTGGTGAGGTGTGACGCGGCGTGGTTTAGTGTGGTGAGGCGTGGCTGGTTTTCAGGTGTGTGACTAGCCTGTGTGTGTGTTTCTTGCTCAGGAGCTCCCTGTACCTGTGTGAGTAGTAGAACATAATCTCTTCCATCAGCCCGAAGATGGCGATCTCCAGCAGCGCCCAGTGGAAGGTAGGCAGCTCCGGTCCACATGGGTTTCCTCTCCATTGCATGATGGGATACATGAGCATCACCATGGGAACAGAGAGGCAGAACTGATTAAACAGAACTGTCCTCACAGCCTGCCACAGCTTCGCTGGCTCAACCTGCACAGGGAGAGGAGAGGAGAGGGGCATGTCAACCAGGGGACTGACTGCACTGAACAAACCCCTCGGAGCTAGAGAGACAGAACTGATAGAAAAGAACCGTCCTCACAGCCTGCCACAGCTTCGCTGGCTCAACCTGCACAGGGAGAGGAGAGGAGAGGGGCATGTCAACCAGGGGACTGACTGCACTTAACAAACCCCTCGGAGCTAGAGAGACAGAACTGATAGAAAAGAACCGTCCTCACAGCCTGCCACAGCTTCGCTGGCTCAACCTGCACAGGGAGAGGAGAGGAGAGGGGCACGTCAACCAGGGGACTGACTGCACTGAACAAACCCCTCGGAGCTAGAGAGACAGAACTGATAGAACAGAACCATCCTCACAGCCTGCCACAGCTTCGCTGGCTCAACCTGCACAGGGAGAGGAGAGGGGCACATCAACCAGGGGACTGGCTGCACTGAACAAACCCCCCCCCCCCCCCCCCCCTTGTGTGTGTTTGAAATAGAGGGTGTGAATACGACAGCCACCCTCCTTGTGTGTGTTTCTAGGGCTGCAAATAGTTTGCATTCTAAGAATGCATGTTCAAACTACAAGAGCACAAAAGCAATTGACAAAGGGCTCCTTGTCAAAATGTCTAGTTTTATTGCTGAAGTCACTTTGTAGTACTAGTGCAATCTTATCAGTGAGTGTGAGAACAGTGTGGGCCACTGCCATGACCCAGCAGTATTACAATATCTGGAGTAAACTGGAGAGCTGTGAAATAATAATGCCTATCCACTGGATCCCAAGAAACCCTCTTCCAGTGCGTGTTGCTGATGCAGCAGAACGTTCTGACATGTTTTCATGTACTGTGCCTCGTACACCTCTTATCTGTGTACAAGAGATAACACATGGGAATTCCGTCACAAGAGATAATAGCAGGTTGTGTTGGAAGCAGGGTGCAGGTGCAGGGTGCAGGGTGCAGGTGCAGGGTGCAGGGTGCAGATCGTTTGTCTCCGTTCAGGGAGATGTTCAAGAGGGGCTGGAGAGCACCGATATTAGACCTATAATGCACCAGCATTGATCTATAATGCACCAGCATTGATCTATACTGCACCAGCATTGATCTATAATGCACCAGCATTGACCTATACTGCACCAGCATTGACCTATACTGCACCAGCATTGATCTATAATGCACCCGGCCTCTTTATTCTTCAGCATGCTGCGGGCTCCAAGCAGGGCAGTGCTGCTCTGTGCTAGCATAGCGACCCCTTACCAATCTGCAGGTCTGTACATACCGGATTGTTCCTGTCCCTCTGAATCCTGTAGCGGGTGATGAAGGCAGGGACTCCAGTCGCGTCGGCCAGCATGAGCATTGCGTTAAAGGACCAGAATGCGATGGTAGGAGCCAGCATGGTCCCTGCACAGAGACAGAGTGATAGACTGGGAGAGCTGCTGGATGCTGTATCTCTGACAGCTTCTCACTACATGTTAAAGGACTTCAGTTAGTGCAGCACCCAGGAACTCTTAATGAAGGGACACTAATCCGTTAACATTTAGCTGGGGGAAAAAAACCACTTGAGGAATATTAAAGAATACAACAAACGGAGCAAATGCAGCTGAAAGTGAAGTGAAGTGAGTTCAGTTGAAGTGAAGTGAGTTCAGTTGAAGTGAATTGAAGTGAAGTGAGTTCAGTTGAAGTAAAGTGAAGTGAAGTGAGTTCAGTTGAAGTGAAGTGAAGTGAGTTTATTTGAAGTGAAGTGAGTTCAGTTGAAGTGAAGTGAGTTCATTTGAAGTGAAGTGAAGTGAGTTCAGTTGAAGTGAAGTGAAGTGAGTTCAGTTGAAGTGAAGTGAGTTCATTTGAAGTGAAGTGAGTTCATTTGAAGTGAGTTCAGTTGAAGTGAAGTGAAGTGAGTTCAGTTGAAGTGAAGTGAGTTCAGTTGAAGTGAAGTGAAGTGAAGTGAGTTCAGTTGAAGTGAAGTGAGTTCAGTTGAAGTGAAGTGAGTTGCTCCCTCAGTTTCTATTGAACTTGTCAGGAAGAAGCCCTGGAACAGACCCTTTGACAACATTCCCAGTCAAAGGCTGCATTAACCCTTGCCGTGTGCACAGCAACCTCAAATACACTCTGAACTCTTCAAAAGCATTACAGCTCTACAACCTGAGCTTCAACCTAATTTACACAAACCCTAAAACAGCAATGCAGAGCCCAGAAGAGCTGCTTCATGTGATTATCTGTGCAGACCTGCGCTCTGTCTGACTCCCCTGTTTAATAGTGGCTGTATTTAGCAGCAGAAGCAGCTGACTGCAGAGCAGGAATATTGAGGAGAGCGTCTCGCTGTCTCACCCAGGAAGAACAGTGCCACCTCATGGCCTCTGAACAGGCTGTGCAGCTTCCCCCACTGCGTCTGCCAGAAATCCCCCGACGCTCCCCAGAACCGCTGCAGGTGCCTGGAAGGTAAGAAATGAAAGTAACGCAGCCTCAATACTGACCCATTGTGAACGACTCAATCACTCAGTCATGACATATTCAGGAACTAGGACCTGAACGTTTTAGCATTCTCAAAGAAAACTAGACTTCAGACTTCTTCTACAGAGCGCACTGGACTCTAGTGCTGTGACACAGTCCTCTCACACTCCCAAGCTGAGGTGCTCAAACAAATACCTCCCTGGTGTGGCAGACAATACACTTAAAGAAAACAAGTTTCCTAGCCTTATATAAAACGTTTTATAACTGCATTTACCAAGTGACGGAGTTCCTGAACGCAACCAAGATGAAAAGCCCAGAGCCCAGAACAAAGGCAGCCTTCTTCAATGAGTCCCACACCTGTCCTGTCTGGAGACACAGAGACAAAGAGTGAGGGAGAGGGAGAGGGAGAGGGGCAGGGAGAGAGAGAGAGGGAGAGAGAGAGAAGGAGAGGGGCAGGGAGGTGAGACAGCTTTACATACAATACCACTAAGCACTGTATAAAAGCTGTAGGTTTTCTCGTAGAGTCAGTAACCCTGTGATCAGCATGCAGAGGCACACACTGCGTGTGCTGTTGTGTTATTATATATATTTTAGATGAAGGGCATGTGTATTCGAGTTGCTGAAGTGACTGAAGTATACGTTTCTAGTGAGTTGTTGATATGAAATGTAACTTTAACATAACAATATCGAATGGCCTGTATAAGAAAGCAGTTTGGTTTGTTAACAATGCTAGCTCTGTCTCCAGTCCTTCGTACCCCCCTGTGCTCCACACGTCCAGCCCGCACTAATCCCCTCAGAGCTGCCCTTTCCTCTCATCTCTCCCCATGCTAATCCCCTTGTTCCTTGCATCTGGAACGTCAAAGCACTTTACTTGAATTTCTAATAATAAACAGGTTAGAGTTCAGAATCCATTAAGGAGTCTCCTTCGCCTCCACTCTCCCATCAATACTCTAGTATGACACATCGTTTGTACAGACTATTCTTTTGCTGGAGATCCCATTCCTAGACGAAGGAGTGTTTGGATATCAGGAGGTATGGGAGCTGTGCTGCACACGTTACTGCAAACGCACACTCGTTAATATTGCAGTGTGACAGAAGCCAGGCCTGCAGACTGCAGGATCACAGGAACACAGTGCAATACAATGTGAGCCAGCATCCCATTCCTTCAATGTTCCAGTGCACCTGTCTCGCAGACTCTGCAGCCACAGCCCGTCTCTTCATGTCTGAGAAAACAAACACAAGACAGAAGAGTTAATACAATCTGCAGGCATGAAGCCTGATTCAGGGGTAAAGACTCATCCAGTCTGTATCACACAAGTGACAACTCACTGCTCAGAGCTGAAGCCTGATTCAGGGGTAAAGACTCATCCAGTCTGTATCACACAAGTGACAACTCACTGCTCAGAGCTGAAGCCTGATTCAGGGGTAAAGACTCATCCAGTCTGTATCACACAAGTGACAACTCACTGCTCAGAGCTGAAGCCTGATTCAGGGGTAAAGACTCATCCAGTCTGTATCACACAGGTCTGTAAAGAAAGGACGCCACACGCAGGCATTCATGGTGCATTAATATCTCATGCCCTGGAATGTATATTGAAAAGATCCTGACAGAAATCTTATTTGGTGTCTCATATTTCCCCTCAGTTAATCATTTCTGGAATAAAAGTTTTGATTAGCTGCCTGATCAACATTGCTACATTACTGCACTGCTGGATCCTGAATCAGCAATTCTGTGCAATGATTTGGGCAAAGGGCAGCCCCAGGAACGAGCACACAGGTCGCTGCAGTTAAAGCCAGCAATACAGGGAGCAGATTAGGCAGATATCTGACTGGCATTACCACCAGGATCTGAGGGGGTCGAACGCAGATTCAATGACTTCCATGACAGTACTGACAGCCCTTCTAAAAGTGTCCCGTAGTAAAAGCATAGCAAAGTGTAATAAAGCACAGCAAAGTGTAATAAAGCACAGCAAAGTGTAATCAAGCACAGCAATGTGTAATAAAGCATAGCAAAGTGTAATAAAGCACAGCAAAGTGTAATAAAGAACAGCAAAGTGTAATCAAGCAGTGAACGCATGGCAAAGCACAGGCTGGCATTTGTAAAGAACAGTCAGGTGGAGGTACAGCATATTTATAAATAAGGTAAACTGCTAAATCCAGTTTGACAATGAGAACAGTGTGAGGAAACCACTACCATGGGGAACATCAGAAGGTTCTGTCTCTCCAGTAAGTTGAATGGGTCGCATGTAAAGCCATGTACAGCATCGTTGTGAACGGCTTGGTTTTTTTAGAAGGGTATATTTAGAGACTACAATCTGTTCTGTCTCTCCAGTAAGTGGAATGGGTCGCATGTAAAACGACTTCTATCTGCGCTTCCTACAGTGAATATGCGCTGCGTGTTCTATGCAGAAAGATCACCTCAGTTTACGATTCCAACATAATGTATTTCTATCAATAACAATGTCATGTTTGTACCGGTAGCATTATATACTAGCACATGCTTTCAGCACTCGCGCAATAAACTCGAGTTTCTCAAGGAACTTTAAAAACAAGCAAACAAACAGAAACGTAAAAGCTCTGCTTAGCGACTCACAGGCACAGTGCAGATGAATACGTTTCTTCCTGCTGAAAAGTCGACTCTAGCTTACCCTTTCCCTTGTTGATTCAGCTGTAGATGTCTTGTTTATCCCGATTGCCCTGTGCGCTGTTCCCTTCACTGTAATGTTGACAGATCACAGTGTTTTTTGTGGCGGTGGAGTCACCTGTGTGGCCAGCGATTGGTTTAAACGGCAGTCAGGTGACATGCTGCACACGCACGAAGTGGAACATGGACTGGGCTCGGGGATTTATCGGTCTGTCTTTTATTATCGTGTCAGTAAATCAACTCGTTAAAGAAACACATAATGTAGGAACTGGCCCCTTTTAGCATCAGCGCGCACTTCATCTAGCGTATTCGACTAGCAGATTTACATAAAGGCAGACCGCTTTAAACGACGTGTACTTCACGCTTCGTGTTTCTCCCTCTCTACTGCCATTATATAACCAGGGCCAATCAGACAGCGTGTCTCAATAAAAACACATCTGCAGCACATTTTTCTTTATTATTATTTTTATTTATTTTTGCATTTATAGCAACACACGATGCGCACCAGCTGGCCGCGGCTCTTACGTCTCTAAAGACACTGGCTGCTTATCTATCCTGTGCTTCACATGTCTACTGCAGGCGACGAGAGCAGCAGAGCCGCCGAGCTCCGCTCAACCCCGCTGTGCACAGACAATGCCATGGGAGTGTCTCAGTCATTGCAAACAAACAATACAATAAAGATGAATCATGCCTCCCCCAGCAGTACTCATACATGCTATTGATATACAGTATATTGCTAAACACGTGTAAAGTAACTGGAGATAAAGTGATACTTTATGAGCTTAACGTGATGCAGTAATAAAGACAAGAATGTGCTTAAAATGGGTGTATTATTATTATTATTATTATTATTATTATTATTATTATAGTTGAAACACGTTTCTGTTGCCTTTCATCACATTTCTTCATAACTTTGGGATTTGATGGACCGTGGTCGCCCCCTGGTGGTGGATTTAGATATTGACCAGCCTCTTGCAAGGTCAGTACGGTGAAGGTGTTTTTAATGCACGGATGATGATAATATAGCATTTAGTCCAGTGGAAGCCAGTGTCTTTTTTGTTTTTGTCTACTCTGAGATGAGAAATGTTTTCTGGAGTGATCCTGTGCACTTTGTGAAAATGTCTTCTGATGTCAGCCATTCCTATATTGTTTGAAAAGCTATGCAATTTGAAATGCCATCGCTTAACGCATACCCTGCATGAAGTCTTGAGACTCCACAGGGGATGTTGCACTATCCTATTCATTGCACAGAGCTGCTCCTCTGGTGCTGGAGCGTTGTGATTCCGCTCGCTGTGGATTGTGGGAGTGTGGCTGGGAGACGCAGCTCTGCCGTCTCTGAGTCTGTAGTGTATGTGAAGCGGAGAGAGGAACAGCAGTAGACATATTGAAACAGTGCTTTATCCTGTAAGTACTGACACTGCAATTCTTTAAACGTGATTAACCCCCGCGTAGTGTGCGAGGTTTCGTTTTGTAAAAGCGGCACGCTCTGTACCCAGTCGTGTGTGTCCTATACACTTAATCATGTCTGTGTTGTTTATAAACAAACGCAGGCCTGGTGATATTATTGGCATGTTATATGCTGGCAGGCTGCCCGTTTTGTATCCAGGTTTGCAACCCTTGTGTTTGATTTATTTGTGTGTTGATTTCGCATTACCTACCGCAGTCGCACAATAACTGGCATTCCTTATTGTATTGTCAAATCAGGACGGTGACGTGCGCGGTTCCTGTGCTTCACTGTATCCACGGAGCGATGTTACGTGTCTTGCCAAACCCGGAAAGCGCAGCTGTTTTTGCACTGCATTGATTGGAGATGAATCATGCGAACAACACTCGCGTTGCATAGAGTTTTATAAACAGAGCTTACAGAGAGGATTGGGTAAATCTATACTGCACTTTACGAGTAAATATCACATCACTGGAGATGGCAAAGGGTAAGAAACGATCACGATAGTAATGTACTGTATTTGCGTGTCGCGTAGTTTACCGGTATGTTACTGCATGACCAGTAATTATAGAATGTCTCTCGGGTTGTTGCTGTTCGATTCTGGACAGAAATACTAAACGAGAAGCTGTATAAATACATACAGTGCATCTGTCGTGAAAGCCGACAGAGCCGCGGCGCTGCTGTACCTGCGTGTGTGACGTCACTGCACGGTGGCAGGTTGCATTGTAGAACGTGTTGCTGGAAGAGAAGGCTGTGCAGAAATATCTTTTTCAGAAGCCGGTACTTGAGCGTGCTGTCAATAATGCAGCTTATCAAGTGTTTTTTATTAGTAGTATTCAATGCTCAAGTTGACAAAGTCCTCACAGTCGGGATTGAGAGACTGATGAGCCCTATCAGAATTGAAAGCACTGACTCCCTTTCCCTCCTGCTGCTGCAGCACCACACTGAATACTGGCACCTCACAATGTCCAGCCGAGGAGGAAAGAAAAAGAGCACCAAGACATCTCGCTCCACGAAGGCCGGCGTGATCTTCCCTGTGGGGCGCATGCTGCGCTACATCAAGAAGGGGCACCCCAAGTACAGGATCGGGGTGGGGGCGCCTGTGTACATGGCAGCCGTGCTGGAGTACCTGACAGGTAGGAGGGGCTGCAGGGACACAGGGACCCAGGGGCTGCAGGGACACAGGGACCCAGGGGCTGCAGGGACACAGGGACCCAGGGGCTGCAGGGACCCAGGGACCCAGGGGCTGCAGGGACCCAGGGGCTGCAGGGACACAGGGACCCAGGGGCTGCAGGGACCCAGGGACCCAGGGGCTGCAGGGACCCAGGGGCTACAGGGACTGCAGGGACCCAGGGGCTGCAGGGACACAGGGGCTGCAGGGACCCAGGGGCTGCAGGGACACAGGGACCCAGGGGCTGCAGGGACCCAGGGACCCAGGGGCTGCAGGGACCCAGGGGCTACAGGGACTGCAGGGACCCAGGGGCTGCAGGGACACAGGGGCTGCAGGGACCCAGGGGCTGCAGGGACACAGGGACCCAGGGGCTGCAGAGACCCAGGGGCTGCAGGGACACAGGGGCTGCAGGGACACAGGGGTTACTTGTTATAGTTAGTAATCCTAAGCAGAAACAGCAATGGAAAATACCCCCAATAGGGCAGCAGACGGGTAGGATATGTTTGTAAAAGTGGAGCTGGTGCTGTGAGGATCCCTTTAGCGCCTCCTGCAGGACGGTGGTGTTCCACACATCTCCTCTCCAGCGCAAGGCCCGTGGGGCTCAGGGTTGTGTGGTTGCCATGGAAACCAGCCAGGTAAGTGTTAGCTCACAGTCTGGTGCTCTTGGGTGTTTGCTCTCAAAGGAGTCGATGCCCAGCTGCAGCCAGACCCTCGAAGCCCCTCTCAGGTCAGTGAGCTCCCTTACCCTCTCACTAATGCAGTGCCCCCCGAGACACACTCTAATCACACTGCCACACGCTTTGTTTCAGCTGAAATCTTAGAGCTGGCGGGAAACGCTGCTCGGGACAACAAGAAAGGCCGGGTCACTCCCAGACACATCCTGCTGGCGATCGCCAATGATGAAGAGCTCAACCAGGTACAGGGCTCTCACTGCTGCTCCCAGGCGGCTCCACAGTACAGTACAGTTACTGCTAAGGCTTCGTATTGCATTTGAGACTAGATTCGCAATGAAGTTACTAAACCTCAAATAAACAACTCAGATGTTTCATGTAGGCACCTGCATGTGGTCTTAAATGGATTGTTTTTTTGCTGTAGAATCGTATTGTATTTTTTCCTGTGATAATGGAGTCATTCTGGAGCTGTTTTAGAGTAAATCCAGTAGCCTTGAGATTCTGGTCTCTTAATGCTGCATGTTTTCTCATGAACCTGCTTTAAGAAAAGCTGATCTTCAGATTTCAGAACATCAGACTGCGTTCCCACAGCTTAGCTCTAGCGCTTGTTATTTTGCCCGAGTTGTGGTTTTGTTTCCGTCATGGTAGCCTTTTATTGAATGTGTTATGCCTGTATGTAATGTATTATGCATTGTTCCTCGCTCTCTTGTAAAGCGCTTTGTGATGGTGATCCACTGTGAAAGACTCGTTCTCATTCCCAGCTGCTGAAAGGAGTTACAATCGCCGCTGGAGGCGTGTTACCCAACATTCACCCTGAGCTGCTCGCCAAGAAGCGGGGTTCAAAGGGCAAGCTGGAGGCCATCATCACCCCCCCGCCCGCCAAGAAATCCAAGCTCCCCCCGGCCCAGAAAACAGGGCCCAAGAGAGCAGGGGGCAAGAAGGGAGCTGGGGGCAAGAAGGTGAGCACCATGTAACCCCCTGAGAAACATGTAGAGACAACAGCGCTGTTCCTCTTTCTCTCTGACCCCCCGCAGCTACTCAACGTGACAGAGTAACACATTCGCATCCATGCAGAGTAACAGAGATGCTGACTGGAAGGTGTGTGTGTGTTTGATTGAGGGTGTGTGTTTGATTGAGGGTGTGTTTGATTGAGGGTGTGTTTGATTGAGGGTGTGTTTGATTGAGGGTGTGTTTGATTGAGGGTGTGTTTGATTGAGGGTGTGTTTGATTGAGGGTGTGTTGTCGCAGTGTGTGTTGTCGCAGTGTGTGTTGTCGCAGTGTGTGTTGTCGCAGTGTGTATTCTCACAGTGTGTATTCTCAGTGTGTGTTGTCGCAGTGTGTGTTGTCGCAGTGTGTGTTGTCGCAGTGTGTGTTGTCGCAGTGTGTATTGTCGCAGTGTGTGTTGTCGCAGTGTGTATTGTCGCAGTGTGTATTGTCACAGTGTGTATTCTCACAGTGTGATTCAGTTGCTCTCTGTGTGTTTCCCTTTAGAAGAAGCAGGGAGAGGTCAGTAAAGCAGCCAGCGCTGACAGCACCACCGAGGGGCCCCCAGCGGACGGGTTCACTGTCCTCTCCACCAAGAGCCTCTTCCTGGGGCAAAAGGTACTGCTGAGTGCACCCTGTAGAGCGCACTGCCCTGTGCTTCATTTCCAAGAGCCCCTATACAAGTGTACTGTGTAAACAGCAGTAAAAGCATTGTGACGTGCAGCAAGTGAAAGTATAGTGGAAGCAGAGACACCAAATGGAAGTCATTAGGAACTATGATAAACTGAAGCACAGTGAAAAACATGCTTAGCCACGGAAAAGCACTTTAAATGCACATTCTGAGCATTTGGAAAGCAAGCTCAATGTGTCAATATCCCATGGGAAACTTTTATAAGGTGGCCAATGACACTCCTCTCTGCTTCTCTCCTCCTCTCTACTTCTCTCCCCTCCTCTCTGCTTCTCTCCTTTCTGCTCCCCTCCTCTCTCCTCTCCTCTCCGCTTCTCTCCTCTCCTCTCTGCTTCTCTCCTCTCCCCTCCCCTCTTCTCTTCTCTCTGCTTCTCTCCTTTCTGCTCCCCTCCTCTCCCCTCTCCTCTCCCCTCCCCTCTTCTCTCCTCCTCTCCTCTCCGCTTCTCTCCTCTCTGCTTCTCTCCTCTCCCCTCCCCTCCCCTCTTCTCTTCTCTCCTCTCCGTTCCTCTCTTCTCTGCTTCTCTCCTCTCTGCTTCTCTCCTTCTCTCCTCTCCCCTCTTCTCTTCTCTCCTCCTCTCCTCTCTGCTTCTCTCCTCTCCTCTCTGCTTCTCTCCTCTCCTCTCCTCTCCCCTCCCCTCTTCTCTGCTCTCCTCTCTGCTTCTCTCCTCTACTCCTCTCCTCTCATCCTCTTCTTTTTTTGGAAACACAAAGTAATTAACAAAGAAAGACCTAAGCCTTGCTCCCCAAGCTGTTGCTAAGCAACTGGGCTCTGATCAGAGGACAGAAGGGCAAATAAACAAAACCAGCCCTGTCTTTCCCAATCCTGGAATATGAGACAGAAATGCAAGCCCAGTGGACAGGAGTTCTCCCTAATGATGCTGCACATTGTGAAGTTGAATTGCTTCATCGGCTGTAATTATTGTACTCTGAATCACTGAACCAATTGATAACTGCTCTGCTGTACACGTTACTGAACATGAAGTGTACCAGAGAGCTGGGGCTGAGCTTTCATTATTAATTTAAGCAGGAACGCGATGTTAGCGGAGAACAGAAATGAGTGTCATTTGAAATGTATTGGATTTGTGTGCGGAGTCCTGAGAAGACACAGTCAAGATTAAGCTTTGGATAAGATCAGTAGGATGAAAAACCTTTAGGATTAGATCTGTACCAAATAGCAGGATCTGTGATCGCGTGTGCAACAGTATTTACTGACGGTGCTGTCAAAGCTGTCCCGCTACCTTCATCACAGTGTGTCTGTTTTGTCGTTTGGTGCTGTTCAAACCCCATCATAAGGACAGCAGTGCCACCACGAGCTTGTGGGAGGATGTGTGTGTGTGTGGATCGTAAGAAATGTGAAATAGTAGAGGAGTTGATATGTGAAAGCCATCCTCCCATTCATTCACCAGGATGACTCTGCATTGGCAATGGGGCTTGTTTTACTTGAGCTCCCCTCGCTTTCCTTCGTTGGGACTCTTGCCGGGCGCACACGCAGTCCCAGACTCCTCGAGCTGTCCTGCTTTCCTGCTGCATGTCTCTTCTTTCTTTCCAGCTGAACCTCATTCACAGTGAAATCACTAACTTGGCTGGGTTTGATGTGGAGGCTGTTATCAATCCTACCAATGCTGACATTGACCTTAAAGATGATCTAGGTAAAGGGAAGGTGTCTATTCTCACCCACACACTGGCTTGCAGAGCTGCAAGGAATACAACTGAAGTGATGCACAGAGCGCGCCTTTCCCAGAGCAAGCAGGCATTTATATACAGTATATATATAATTATCCATGCGTATTCACAAGAAAAGGATTGTATTTGTTCAAGGTCTGTATTGCATTTATTAACAGAAGCATGGAGGGTTTATATTAGCGCTATACAAGCAGCCCTGCTTGTGGTGAAGGCACACTGATGCACTGCATACAGGATGAGAATATGCAAGTTGCATGGGATATGTTTGATATTTAAAACCAGTCATTTCAGTTCTTTCCATGACAGCTCTGAAGTTCACTGTTAATTGTTTCATGTTCTGTAAAGATACAGGAAATCCTTGACAAGTACAAAAATAAACTAAATAAATGAATACCCTGTATAACTCCTGCAGAATCAAATGAAGCAGCGTGTTGCTGCATTACATGTGAATCCTACAGCAGTGTCTGTGACACAAGAGAAAGCAGTTATTTAGTTTGTCTTTCAAGGATTGTGCCGAATCTCTGCAGAGAGGGTGTGACATAATGAAGTTGTGATGAAGTTGTGCTTGCTGTGACTGCGCTGTATTCCATGCGTCTCTCCGGTCTCCTCGAGGATCTCATCTTCCATCACACTTCAGTTGATTGATTTTCAGCTTGCCGTCTCTCTCTCTCTCTCTCTCTCTCTCTCTCTCTCTCTCTCTCTCTCTCTCTCTATTTGTTTTTCCCACGAGCCTGGCCTGGCCTGAGAGGAATTCTTTCCTAAATGTTCCCATCCGTTCCCATCCTGTCCCCCAGTGGTTCTGACTCCATGTTATTTGCCTGCTGTTGTTGTAGTTGCAAGTTGTTCAGGCTGACATTGCCACCATCGACTGCGACGCTGTAATCCACCCGACCAATACTGATCTCTACACAGGAGGGGAAGTAGGTAATGAGCCTTTCTCACTGCAGCTCGCTGTGTCCTGTGTGCATCTCCCTCCTGCTTCCAGCTGTCCTTTTCATGCATTCACTGCTGAGCTCCGTTCCCTTCTGGCATGGTGCTGTTCAGACTTCACCAGCCCACTTCCACCCCTGTGTGTTTCAGCAGATCTGCATAGTAAAGCATCCTGAAATCAGAGGCTCCCTAGAGAGGAGAGCGCTGCAGGGAACGTTAGCAGATAGAGGAAGGCTTAGCCTCGTGCAGTTAGTTAAATTCATGGCATGCCTGGCCCCTTAGTAGCACACTGAAGCAGGTGAAAAGTAATCGAGACAATGAAGATAATGGTGTTGCACTGTAGCAGCACCTGTGGTGTTCAGGGCAAGGTCAATAAGATTAAGAGAGAACCCACGGTTACCATGAGAAAGCAAGTACACTTAGAGATGCAATCACATGACCTGCACTTGGGTTATATAGAGATGAATCACATGACCAGCGCTAGGGTTATATAGAGATGAATCACATGACCAGTGCTAGGGTTGTATAGAGATGAATCACATGACCAGCTGAATCACATAACCTGCACTAGGGTTATATAGAGATGAATCACATGACCAGCGCTAGGGTTATATAGAGATGAATCACATGACCAGCGCTAGGGTTATATAGAGATGAATCACATGACCAGCGCTAGGGTTATATAGAGATGAATCACATGACCAGCGCTAGAGTTATATAGAGATTAATCACATGACCAGCGCTAGGGTTATATAGAGATGAATCACATGACCAGCGCTAGGGTTATATAGAGATGAATCACATGACCAGCGCTAGGGTTATATAGAGATGAATCACATGACCAGTGCTAGGGTTATATAGAGATGAATCACATGACCAGCGCTAGGGTTATATAGAGATGAATCACATGACCAGTGCTAGGGTTATATAGAGATGAATCACATGACCAGCGCTAGGGTTATATAGAGATGAATCACATGACCAGCGCTAGGGTTGTATAGAGATGAATCACATGACCTCCGCTTGTCTTGTAATTCTCTCTCTCTCACTGTGACTGCTGGAAGATGAGACAGGACTGCATGACACGCTTTGCCCTTTACCTGACCTGGGTTTAAACAGAGCGATGCTGACAATCACACCACTCTGCCTGCTTTGTTCTCATGGCTTGGGTCTCTGTGCTCAGTGTGTAAATAGGTGGTCTCTGCATTGCAGAAACCCTTCCTTTCCTTCTCTCTGGGCTCTCGGCATCATACCTGCCGTGCATCACTGGAAATGTAGATTCAGAGAGCACTGTGCCAGCTCCCTGTAGATAACGCGAGGCATCACATAAACACAGCTGTGGAAGATCCCATTCAAGGGTAATGTTAAGTGCTCTCAATTACCTGAATTACCTGGATCCAATTACCACACGGAAACAGTCCACATTTCTGCACAAACTGATCATTCCCTCAGAGTTTCCCTGTCAGTTAAAACAGATTCATGAGGCTGGATGGGCTGGAAACTCGCCAGTCCTCAGTCTGGGTATTTGGATTCTGTATTGAAAAGTTAGATTTCAAAGTTCAGGTATCAAAGAAAGGTAACGGATAGGGAATACCAGTAAGTGTGTGATGGAGCCCAGAGAGACTCCACAACTTCTAAGAGAAGCTGGCTGACTTTTGTTTCCCTTACCTGCTGAATCCGGAAACGCTTTGCATGAAGTGTCTTTAACTGCTGCTTATTTACATTGTTGTTACTTAGTAAATACACACGTACTTACACATAATGCATATATAATGTGCTTAATGTGTACATCTTTTTTTTTGCACAGTACAACCCTAACCCGAACCCGAACCCTTTTCTGATACATTTGTGTACTTGCTTGTATCTTGCAAAGAGATTTCCACGTTTGCATTGTAACTGTGCAGAATAAGATTGTAGTGATGTGTAAGTGCACATGTATTTACTAAGTACCACTATGAAATGCACAGTAATCCGAGACACTTCATGAAAAGTGTGACTCTGAATCCTAACACAGAAGCTGCTAGCTTGTCCTGTCTCTTGTGGCACTAACGGTTCGGGGGTGTTGTTGATCAGGGAGCGCTCTGGAGAAGAAAGGGGGCAAGGAGTTTGAGGAGGCGGTCAGCGAGCTGCGCAAGAAGAATGGACCGCTGGACGTGGCAGGAGGTGAGTCTCCATTCCCTTCCTTTAAAAAAACAAAACATTTCAGTGTGCTTTTCTGCTGCTTACAATTAGGAATCGCAAATAGAAATAAACAGGCTGTTCTGCTGCTTACAATTAGGAATCACAAATAGAAATAAATCTGGAATCCAGGCTAGGGTTTGCTTCTCTGTGGTTCTCGTTGTTGTTTTGATGGCTGTGCTTGTTTTGCAGTGGCTCCGAGTCCAGGCTAGGGTTTGCTTCTCTGTGGTTCTTGTTGTTGTTTTCATGGCTGTGCTTGTTTTGCAGCGGCTCCGAGTCCAGGCTAGGGTTTGCTTCTCTGTGGTTCTTGTTGTTGTTTTCATGGCTGTGCTTGTTTTGCAGCGGCTCTGAGTCCAGGCTTCGGGCTCCCTGCTAAGTTCGTGATTCACTGCAACAGCCCGGGCTGGGGCTCTGACAAGTGCGAGGAGCTGCTGGAGAAGACAGTGAAGAACTGCCTGGCGCTGGCGGACGAGAAGAAGCTCAAGTCAATCGCGTTCCCTTCTATTGGCAGCGGCAGGTGAGGATCTCCCTCCCCGTGTGTGAAATCAAGCACTGCAGTCTCGCAAAATCCAAATCATCTTAGCACACTTTCTATCTGAATGGAACAATAACACGGTTACAGTTTGAAAAGGAATAAGAAATAACACAAGACTGCTTACAAGTTCCCAAGTTAAAAGTCTTAGCTGATTATTTCAGGTTTGGTGACTTTATTGGGTGCGTTTCTTCTTTGAGAATTTATCCGAGTGTCATTAACCTCAGAAGACTGCTGAAGAATGACCATTTAAAAGCATGTTTGTGTTAATTAGATAACACTTTTACCAGCTACTAACACAAAAGATTGCTTAAAAAAAACAATCACAGAATCTCTAACTTATCAAAAGTGGATTCCTACAGTATACAAAAGAGGTGTTTTTCATGTTGCTAATCAGAGAGTGTGTAACCCTAACGTTGTCCTCTGTGCCCAGTCTATTGAACACTGCATCAGAGTGTGTAACCCTAACGTTGTCCTCTGTGCCCAGTCTATTGAACACTGCATCAGAGTGTGTAACCCTAACGTTGTCCTCTGTGCCCAGTCTATTGAACACTGCATCAGAGAGTGGTTGAAACGTTCTTGTTTGTTTGGTAGGAATGGTTTCCCGAAGCAGACTGCAGCTCAGCTCATCCTGAAAGCCATCTCCAGCTACTTCGTCTCCACCATGTCCTCTTCCATCAAGACGGTTTTCTTCGTGCTGTTCGACAGCGAGAGTATAGGGATCTATGTGCAGGAGATGGCGAAGCTCGATGCCAGTTAAACTTGAACCGGCTTCAGCTTCACTGCGTCTGATTAAACGGGGGGGGAGGGGGGGCCCTTTTTCTGATACTTTTTTTTTTTTTTTTTTTTTTTAACATTTCCTAAAATGTCTGTTTTGATTATACTCTGTGTCACGGACGGCTTTGGAATTTGGTGTCATTTAGATCTGTGCTTCTCAACTGGGGGGCGTGTCACACTGTCCAGGGGGGCGTGTCACACTGTCCAGGGGGCGTGTCACACTGTCCAGGGGGGCGTGTCACACTGTCCAGGGGGGCGTGTCACACTGTCCAGGGGGGCGTGTCACATTGTCCAGGGGCGTGTCCCATTGTCCAGGGGGTGTGCCATACTGTCCAGGGGGGCGTGTCACACTGTCCAGGGGACGTGGCCAGCGTTTGATTTGTTTTTACTGAAAGGTCGAATCATGTTCATAGCTTCAGGTTTATTCTTTTTTTTTCGTGTGGAAGAGAAACTGCAGGTACTTTTTGTAACTGTGTCGTGCTACTTACTATGTGTCTCACTGATTTAGATTTCTTTGTTTCTGATAAACTGGTGCTGCAGACTTTCATGTTTATATTGTGTATAATTAACGGTGGCAATGAAGTATGTCATGTACAGTGTTTTAGTAAAATACTGGGATGTTTCATGTGTAGCGTGTTTCTCTTTGACTCATTCCTCTTTTTTCTCTCAATTTGAGATGTTTTAATTCTAAGCTGAGGTTGAAATGTTGCATCGCTGTCGGTCAGTCCTGTTTAATCTCAGGTTATCTCACCCCTAGCCGACGCGATTCCAGCTCGAGCTCTTCATCTTTCCACTTCACTTCCCATTGTGAAAGTCACTGCTGTCATTGGAATAGGAGCTTCCCATTGTGAAAGTCACTGCTGTCATTGGAATAGGAGCTTCCCATTGTGAAAGTCACTGCTGTCATTGGAATAGGAGCTTCCCATTGTGAAAGTCACTGCTGTCATTGGAATAGGAGCTTCCCATTGAGAAAGTCACTGCTGTCATTGGAATAGGAGCTTCCCATTGTGAAAGTCACTGCTGTCATTGGAATAGGAGCTTCCCATTGTGAAAGTCACTGCTGTCATTGGAATAGGAGCTTCCCATTGTCTGTGTAAGTCGCCTTGGATAAAGGTGTCTGCTAAATAAAGAAAATAAATAATAATATATATTGCAAGTGAATAGTTTTGAATATCCTTCCTGTAACCACTAGGTGTCACCATAGCCTTGATGTGGACAATGGGAAGCTTTAGGATGATCGTGGTAACTGTATTGTGTAAGTATGTACGACAGGCTTGTTACTTTGTATTGAGATGCACTGTTTCAGAATAAAACCCAGTCATTTAATTATGAGAGTTTGCAACACGCACACGCACACGCACGCACGCACACACACTCACACACACACACATACACGCACGCACACACGCACACACACACACGCACACGCACACACACTGACACACACTCACTCACACACACACACACGTATTCATATCCCAGTGGCGGGGCATGCAGATTCATTTTGCATATGTACTATGAAATGATAGAAGGGAATATGATTCTGCCTCTACAGACACCATACACTCTTAAAATACATTAAAACCAAGAAAACCCATTTTAATTGTACAAAATAAAAAAGCTAAAATATATTGATTGTAAAGTGAAATCTGCACTGGTTTAGGGAAATGAATATAAATCTTTTAACATTTTTTTGCAAATGTGTTTTTTATTTTTAGTTTTTTTTTTTTTTTTTTTTACTGGTTTTATAATGTAAATGGCTTATTTTCTTTTCAAGCAAAAACAATAATAATAATAAAGAAGATTTGCAGAAGACACTCTCTGTCCAGCATCTTGAAGCCATGATGGTACCAGCGCTGCACTGAGCGGGAGTCCCAGCCAGGAAAGGCAGGGACTCGGGACCTCCTCTGAGGGCTGCTGTCTGAAGGATAATCCCAGGAAATACAGGCAGGGTTTCAGCCGGAAAAGCCCTGAAATGCAAAGCATCTGTCATGGTGCTGTTTCTCAGGAGAGACTTTCCCAGCACTCGCTGAGATTTTACTCAAAAAGTGAAGCAAATCAGATAAACATTGTTGCAGATGAGGGGTTGAGAGGTACAAACCAGGTCCTGGATTGCATGTGGGCAGATATTCAAAAAGAATGTTATTATACTGAACTGGGAGCCGACAAACTGGAAAACAACACATGTGGGTTTCCTGGCTGTGAAATAGGGGTAATCAAATACAGAATATATCTATATACTACTCTGCAGAAACAAACAAAAAACAAGAAAAACCAAGGCTGCTATTGTATAGATCTTTCCAGTTTGTAGAAGAGCTTTCTGGAGTTACTGTGCCTGTGCGCTGTTCATATGTACATGTACAGTTTATATACTGTAGTTTGCTGTCTTGGTATAATTTGTGGTAATCGGTTATGCTGTTGGAACAGTAGTAGTAATAATGAGTAATACTGAATGATTTGCCTGGACTATGATGAAGAAAGCAACACTGTTTCCATTCAAATCAATTGTACACAGAGTAATCGGGATTGGATTTAGCAGGTGTTTCATTGAAAGAATCCATCTCTTTTGCAGAGTGAATGTAAAGGGTATCCGAACTCTCGGGAGTAAAGTGTTTGCAGTAATTGCAGGGGGGGGGGGGGGGGGGCTTTATCCCAAAACAATATTTATTATTTATTTCTTAGCAGACGCCCTTATCCAGGGCGACTTACAATTGTTACAAGAGATCACATTATTTTTACATACAATTACCCATTTATACAGTTGGGTTTTTACTGGAGCAATCTAGGTAAAGTACCTTGCTCAAGGGTACAGCAGCAGTGTCCCCACCTGGGATTGAAGCCACGACCCTCGGTCAAGAGTCCAGAGCCCTAACCACTACTCCACACTGCTGCCCCTAACCGCTACTCCACACTGCTGCCCCTAACCGCTACTCCACACTGCTGCCCCTATCTGTGCACACGTAAAAACACAACTCGTGTCACACACATTTATCAGGCTTCCCAGCGTGCGTCCACAAGCAACCAAACAAGCAAACAGCCTGCCATGCACCCAGGGTGTGCCGGCAGTGAAAGGGTTAAGAGAAATCCATCCTCCGCCACACTGCAGTGCGTCCTGGTTAGCACAGGAAACCTGAGAGTTGTGTTCTTTTTAAAGGCCTGAATCTCTGGCTTTAGGAGAATAAATTAAACTGAACCAGTTGGAGGCCTCAGCTGCAGTGCAAGGGCCAGACTCATTTATATTTTCATCTGGGGAGCTTAAATCTGGCGGCCAAAAAAAAAAAGAAATAGGGCACTGACATAATTAACTGTCAGTCAAACTGTGAAAAAAGGGGGAGCAGGGGGCTGCTGGTAATTGCAGTCCGTGTGGATCAGCAATAGAGGCTCCTGCACTGCGCTGTGCTCACACCTGGACAGGACAGAACCCTCCAGTAAAATCGGACCACAGTGTGCCGGTACCCAGTCTGGTCTTCAGTAGAGGGAGGCTGCAGGCAGGATGTTCTCAAGGGCGCACTGTAAAGCTCTAATAGATTCTGGGATTCTGCTGTGCATTCAAAGGCCTTGGGCAAGCCCCTTGACCTTCAAGGGCTTTGCGTGAAGCCGTAAACCATGTTTAGCAGCCGTAAAGTCTGATTTTACCGGTCACTAAAAATGCAGAGAATGTGAAGAATGGTGTTCACCTGGCGCTCTGCACCCGCTGTCAGATCTGCACTTCATGAATCCATTACAATTCAATTGAAGTGCAATGAACACTTGCATTGCATTTGTTGAGGAGAGACAGGAACACGTTCAGAGAAGGGCAAGACAATAAGACCCTGAATATTCAATCCCAGGGTCACTTTGTTTGGGATGCCAGAGAATGGGGTGCTAAAGTGTTATCATCTCACACCGCAGGTCATCCTAGACCTAATAGCTGTATTGAGGGATGAGCTGGATCCCAGTGTCAATCTAAGGACCGCTATCCCTGCGCAGTGCTGTGTTCTCTGCACTGCCTCTGGTTCCTTTCAGACTTCATGTCTGGAAGAACAGCCCAATCCACCTTTTCCAGAGGCAAATTGCTGGAAGTCATGCTGAAATGGGCAGGCCAATACATATAATTTCCTAAGGAGACTAGCATAATTGATGTTGGCCGAGGCTTTTCCAAACAACTCGTGCTCCTCTCAACTCTCAGCTCCTCAGAAACCGTTTCTTTTCCGTGCGCCAAGAGGACTTTACTGCCCTTCCTTTGACATATTTTTTCGTTGCTTTGTATTTTCATACTCCACATGTCCTACAGCAACTACTGCTGTCTGTACTCCTAACTGTGCAGGTGCGGCCTCTAAATAGAGCGATCCGCTCCTTGAGACCCTCAGGATCAAGATTGCAGATCATTATCTGTGTGTGTTCAGTAACTTGCATTGCTCTTAAGCTTCCATAGGGCGCAGTGCAATTTGACATTTGCATCTGCAATTACTTGCACTGCACCTATACTTCCATCACCCTCGGAGTCTTTTCTTTTGCCTAACCGCACAATTCCCTGTGCCGTGCCACCCACACACACACACGCACAGTCTGCTCTGGGCTCAAAGCTGTCCATCGTGACATCTCCACCTAAATGCCAGCGAGTTTCACCAATTGCCTCGATTGTCAGCGCGAAGCACAAGAATTCCATGTGCTCCTTCTTCAAGGCAAGCCTCCCTCAGGGCAGCCCTGCTGTGTATTTGATCAAGTCTTTCTTCACTTGGAAGGTGTCCAGTGCAGCCCATCAGCGTGCGGTGATGGGAGTCAGGTCACGACATGTGCACAATTACACAGACAATGCAGCAGCTTCTCCCCGAGGGCTGGAGCTGAACAAGACAGCTCTCCGTTAATGCTGCTGGAATCAGATAGAAAGACTGTCGCTGAGTGATGTGCAAATGGAATTCATGAATGTCATTGCTGTATGAGAGAACCTCCCACGCCGCCCTGATCCAAAGTGGATAATGTACAGATACAAACACTTCTTAAAGATATTTAAACATGCTCTCTATGTACCTTCATGTCTACCTCCCTGTTTCTCTCAGCGGTCCATTGTTTAAAATAATACTCCTAGGAACAAAATCTATTTGTGTCGTGTTATTATTTTATCATGTGTTTGCATGTACTTTGTTTTCATATTTAATACCATCATATATAATCCTGTTTAAATCATCTATTTGTATCTGTATTCTAAACTATTTGTTATTAGTTGAGCATAATAATAATAATAATAATAATAATAATAATAATAATAGTGCAGTGTTTGTATGCAATATTTTACATTTGGCAAGTCATCTATTTATTAATCTCTTAAAAATGTCATAAATCTAAATATTACAACATGTCTAGAAATCCCATCAGTGCTGCTAAATATTTCCAGATGAAAAAGCAAACGCCAAATAGCAAACCTGCAGCTTTTAGTTTGTAGTTGCAAAACGATGTGCCGTGTAGCATGTTCAGATCTTCAGAGGGAAAGCATGATGAAGCCTAATTAACAGAGTGCTGTGGTGCACTGGAGACGATTACTGCAAATCAGCGCAAGTGCAAGACTGAAAACACTGGCACAAAGAAACCCACTGAATGCTGTAGCCAGTAATTCAATCAGAAGGGCTTGTCATTTACTTCACTATTGTTTTTTATGTTGTTTTTTTAATACCAGGACGTGTGAAGGTCGTGCTAATCCTCTCCCTGTCCCTCCCTCTTTAATTCATGTACATGTCCTTGTTAATCCTCTCCTCTTTTTTTAAAAAATTTAGTCATTGCCAGTTAGTTTTTATTATTTTCTCCCCAATTTGAAATGCCTGAAAAAGAGGATCATTTTGGGCAATAATCAGTCTAGACAAAGAAGAGCAGAGACTTTCTGTCACCAGAGTTGACAAACATCCCTCTGAAATTGCAATTCATGGCCGCTAAGTTCAAAGTACAAAAGGACGATGCGAAACAATTAGAGGATTAAAGACAGAATGTAGCTGTCAGGTGGGTGAGTAATAGTTAAGAAGCCTTTCACAGCCCTGTACTCAGCCCCCCTGTACTCACAGCCCCCCTTTACTCACAGCCCTCCTGTACTCACAGCCCTCCTTTACTCACAGCCCTCCTGTACTCACAGCCCCCCTTTTACTCACAGCCCTTTACTCACAGCCCTGTACTCACAGCACCCTGTACTCACAGCCCTCCTGTACTCATACAGACATTGTATTGTACAGAAAAAGAAAAGTCAGGAGTAATTGAATGGCTCTGGGTTGGTACTGGTTTTCTTGTTATTTCCCAGTCTTATCTTTCAGCCACATGAAATAAAGCAGGTGAGCAGTTCTTGATGACACTGAACTGCAGCGCTATCCTGAAAGGGGCTCTTCAGATCCTCCCCTCCTCTCCTCCCCCACAGTCGCTTTCTTTGGTTGTTTGTTTTGGTTTTCAGAAGCAGTAATTAGTAATCCTGGTAAATAATAATCTTGTTAATACCAGATTCAGTTAGTCGCTAATACTGTTTTAGTGACTCTTTTGTCTGTATTTAATGTAACACAAACCGTCTAGACTGAGTGGCTACTGCCTTTAATCCCTGCAATACCCAGCAAAATCAATCTGCAATGTGATCGCTGCAGGTAGCAGGCAGTGCTGGGCTCAGGCAGATTGATTAGACAATGGGTTTCTAGTTTAACGTGGATTACACAACTCTCAGATCTACACAATATGCCCAAACTTGTAAAGTGGCATTCTTACTGGAATATCTTGACTATGGAACTAATGCGGGTAAGCGAAGCGACATTCATACGCTGAAGAACGCTCAAGCTGTGCTGCCTGCTCTGAAAATGCAGCATTGTTTTCATCATTATGGGTTGTGAAGGTAATTCATTACGCACACGCGCGCCCACACTCATGCACGAACACACATGTGCATGTGTGTGGGCGTGCATGCGTGCTTGTGTGTACAGTAGATTGCTCTTTTATTACATGGCTAGTTGTTGGAGTATTGAAGTGTTTCATTCACTCACTCTCAAGTGCACGCTGTTGAAACAAGCTTGTCGAACATTCTCTGTGTATCAAAGAAAGGCTGAGGTCAAAAGCTCTTTCGGGCTTAAGAGCCACTAAAAGCAAATGAAGAGAAACTCCCTTTCTTTCCCTTCAGCATAACAGTCCCTACTGCACAGGCCTCTATAATATCACTTGCATGAGATGCCCACTTCTCTTGCTTCCTGAAGACTCCTGTTTCTCTTGGAGATGCACACATACGTGAGTATGTTTCAGCGCACATACTGTATAGGAGCATCTACTTCACAGCATTGTGTTTTAGAACATGCTTACACTGTGTTCATTGAAACATGAACTCCACAGATAAAAGGCTGATTTCCAGGCTGCTCTGCCACGGCCGCGCTGTTTCATCAGAGCGCTGGAATCACATGCTAGAGAATGGCATCTCTGGAATCCATCGGCAGATATTTTCATCCATATATGTACTCGGTTTCCATTAGAAGCATCTGCTGTCTTGTAGCCCAGACAAGCAACCCCCGCAATTATATTATTCTAGGATTTCGGATTTCGTTTCATAAGCTGATAGCCTTCAATCCTAAGCTTTCTATCGTACTGGTACAGCCCCGGGCCACAGATTGAAATCCTTCTCAGTTAAACAACAAGCATCCTTTCAGAGTCCTGTAGGCAGAGCAGCAGCAACCACTGCCTGTCCTCTGACTGCTGTGTGTGGAAAACACCTGTTCATTTTATAAAACTGAACACGGGACTAATACATCCATTCTGAATACAGCATATGGAAAACAAATACTGAAAGCTACAAACTGCATTTATATATACAAATGAATAGAGAACAATGGGTAATAGGGAAATATGCACATTTCAGCATTACAAGAGCCAATATATATATAGAACGCTCCCTTTTATCAGGTTTTCTGTATTTCTGAATTGTTTAGAGTTCAGTCACTCTCGTGTTTTCTGTATTTCTGAATTGTTTAGAGTTCATTGGCTCTCGTGTTTTCTGTATTTCTGAATTGTTTAGAGTTCAGTCGCTCTCGTGTTTTCTGTGTTTCTGAATTGTTTACAGTTCAGTTGCGCTTGTGTTTTCTGTATTTCTGAATTGTTTAGAGTTCATTGGCTCTCGTGTTTTCTGTATTTCTGAATTGTTTACAGTTCAGTTGCGCTCGTGTTTTCTGTATTTCTGAATTGTTTACAGTTCAGTCGCTCTCGTGTTTTCTGTATTTCTGAATTGTTTACAGTTCAGTTGCGCTCGTGTTTTCTGTATTTCTGAATTGTTTAGAGTTCATTGGCTCTCGTGTTTTCTGTATTTCTGAATTGTTTACAGTTCAGTGGCGCTCGTGTTTTCTGTATTTCTGAATTGTTTAGAGTTCAGTTGCTCTCGTGTTTTCTGTATTTCTGAATTGTTTAGAGTTCAGTCGCTCTCGTGTTTTCTGTATTTCTGAATTGTTTGCAGTTCAGTCGCTCTCGTGTTTTCTGTATTTCTGAATTGTTTACAGTTCAGTCGCTCTCGTGTTTTCTGTATTTCTGAATTGTTTACAGTTCAGTCGCTCTCGTGTTTTCTGTATTTCTGAATTGTTTACAGTTCAATCGCTCTCGTGTTTTCTGTATTTCTGAATTGTTTACAGTTCAGTCGCTCTCGTGTTTTCTGTATTTCTGAATTGTTTACAGTTCAGTCGCGCTCGTGTTTTCTGTATTTCTGAATTGTTTGCAGTTCAGTCGCTCTGCCAGGCTTTCATTAATTTCCTATGAACCGTGGAAAATTACCATTTCATTACCTTGGCTTTTAGTCTGAGAAAACAATTGTAAGCCTGTCTTTCAGCAAACTCCAGACCACATTAAACAAGCAGACATTAGCAAGCGCTTCCTGATCGGAGGTGTAATGCTTTTCCATACAGGTGTCCAGGACTCTATTCAGGGATCGTTTGGTTAGCACTGACATGTGATCCCTTTGTCTTCCTCTGCTGCCATGGTAACCAGGCTTTCATTTGCTGATTACCAGGTAGAGGGGCTGAAGAGTCAGTAAGGTGTGGCTCCATCACTTAGGCATTCATACCAGCAACATGGGCCCAAAACAGTTCAAGTGTAATGAGCCTCTGAAATCATCCGTTTAATCCTTTCTGTTGCAAAACAAAGTAACCTGCTCAATTCGTACTACTTAAAGGAGGATGGCTCATAGCTGTGGCTCCCAGAGATGGGACTGATTCATTTTAAGGTGGATCTATCGTTGGTAATAGCTGGAACTCATGCATTTTCCTCGTCGTTGTTATGCATTGTCCGAGACAATGGGATAAGCCTTTAAGTGTGCTGCACGTGAAGCTGCAGTCAGGGAGTTCCTGTGAACGTCTTCTATGACACTGGAGAATGGAAGCTGACTGAGCACCCAATGGGAGGAACTGGTTTCATGGAACAGCATCTGCTTCTCGTTCTGTTAAATGACCCCTGCTGCTGCAAACAACAACAACAGCAGCAGCAGGAGTCACTGTAACACCAAGAAGAGCAATAAAGAAGCGAAACATTTCAGCGTGGGGGAGACCTACTGGCCACCACGTGCACTGTGCAAGCACAGGTGTATCACAAGCATGGCTAGTAACATGCAGACCTATCTGAATGAAGGGAAGCATGAGAAGCATGCAGTGTCAGTGTGCTCTGAGTTACCGGCTGTGCAATATTAACCTGCTCTTTGTGTCTTTCTGAATACCTTGAAATCCCTTCTGGCTGCTCGATTCACTATTCAAAATGATTTTATTTTATGATAAGAGGCACGCTGCACGTAACGTATAAACTTCTTATGAATCACCAAACCGGATCTGTGTTCCTCATGAAGAGGTGTCCTGTGTGTTTAATTCCAGAAGTGCGCCGTGCTGTATGTTCAAGCATGGCATGACATCTGTACACTGGAGGAGAAGCACAGGGATTGTGACAGCCTGAGCGGTGACGGGGGGAGGGGCCGAGATTCCAGGACTAGCACAATGTTGGAGTCTTTGCAAGACTTCTCAAATGGCGAGTGGTGACGCTGATGTGCCGGAGGTCTTCCTCACAAAGTGGGCAGGCCTCTTCATTGCCCCCCTGTTTGTACAAAGCAAGGTCTACAGCAGATTGCTGCAGTAATCTCCACTCCTGGATGGGCTGTCTTCAGCACTCAATGAAAGACAGGCACAAAGGAGTCTTGTTTGTACTTTAACAGATCTGTACAGCAACCACAAGCAGGCTCACAAGGACAGTGTGAGATTGCCCTGTGAAGGGGTTTGATCTTACCTGCAAGGATGAAGGGCTGGAGATTGCTCTTCGTTTATGAGCAATGTGTTTACCTTCTGAGGACTGACCTCTAATGCACCACAAAACCATTCACTTGCATGTAAGGTCCTTTGGTTTACAGGGGATTAGATTAGGTCAGCAACAGGAGAGGCAAACAGATCCACAGAAACGGGAGATAAGGCGTCTCAGTCAGCATTAAGATACAAAGGGAGTCAGCAGTGCTAATGCCACTTGCTGTTAATCTCAGTGCAGCTTGTGCATGGCTCGCACGTCACCTTTTTGATATGGATTCCTGTTTATCTGAGATCTGCCTCCTAGTGAGCAGCCGATAATGTGCCAGGATTTCAAGGATAATTTAACATCACCTGTGAAAGAAAGAAGCGACTGCTGAGGAATTGTAGAAGCTATTGTGTGCTTCTGGTACGATCCTAACAAGCATAGAACATACAGGTATTAATGATCCTAACAAGCACAGAACATACAGGTATTAATGATCCTAACAAGCACAGAACATACAGGTATTGATGATCCTAACAAGCACAGAACATACAGGTATTAATGATCCTAACAAGCACAGAACATACAGGTATTGATGATCCTAACAAGCACAGATTTACAAAGAATAATGTAGGAAGATGCCACGGTACGTTGTAAACTGTATTAGAATGATTAAACCAGCCTGGAACAAATACATTGTAAATTGTATTCCAATGATTAAACCAGCCTGGAACAGATACATTGTAAACTGTATTAGAATGATTAAACCAGCCTGGAACAGATACATTGTAAACTGTATTAGAATGATTAAACCAGCCTGGAACAGATACATTGTAAACTGTATTAGAATGATTAAACCAGCCTGGAACAGATACATTGTAAACTGTATTAGAATGATTAAACCAGCCTGGAACAGATACATTGTAAACTGTATTAGAATGATTAAACCAGCCTGGAACAGATACATTGTAAGCTGTATTAGAATGATTAAACCAGCCTGGAACAGATACATTGCAAACTGTATTAGAATGATTAATAGCTCACGAGTTAAAACTAAAGTAATGATGACATTATGACAGGGGTGGGCAAAGTTTTAGGACTGAGGGCCACATCAGGGTATGGAAATTGTATGGCGGGCCATATAAATGTATACTTAACAAACAAACCAATCATGTTCAAACAGACACAAAACAATTTTGTGGTAAAATCATCATAAAATAGCATCATTGAGTTGTCTTTTGATTTTACGTGCTCAGTTATGTTGCCCCTGTCTCAACACAAATTATGTGCATCGCTCACAATTCTCAGTGTACTGCACTGCATACGTTTGGTAGTTTTCCTGTTTATTGCTATAATGAGCTTTTTTGAACCATCAATGTTTCTTTATTAAACTGTTGCAATGACCAAACATATTCAAACAATTTTAGCTTAAAAGTAAACCACAAAGCAATGTTGTTGTTAATTGATTTAACTCTGAAGAACAGGTATTAAAATAAAGATAGATATTGGGGGAAACATACGACCTTATTATTATTATAGATATATCATCATAAAAATGCATTACAAGAAAAAAGGAAACAAAACATACCCCCTTTTTTTCGCTCTCTTTGCTGTTAATGTGAACAATGCAGTTGGTCGCCCTTCTTTACGATAGCATCAAAGTCCGGTGCTGTCCTTGTTGTTGAAATCCGCAAAACAGAGCTGAGATGCTGGTCAGTTAAATGGGATCTGTAGTGAGATTTGTTGAAATTCAGTAGTGAAAATGTTTGTTCGCACACATAGGTGGAGGCGAACAACACAATAATTGTCTGGGCTACGTTGCAGATATTTGGGAACTTTGTTTCGTTCAAAGAGGTGTAAAACTTGTCCAGTGTTTGTGAATGGTACTTTTCCTTCACAGTGGAGTTGCACTGGAGTTCAGTGAGCTCCAGTTGTAATTCTTCGGGGGCTTTCTCGTAGTCAAATGAAAGTGGGCATGACACCAGCTCCAGGGTCTTCTCCATCTTCTCAAAGTCAGAGAATCGAAGAGAACATTCTCCCTGCAATGTTGTTGTACTTGTCTGCCCACTCTGATGACACTTCCAAACGTAAAGTGTTGGAAAGTGAGTGAACAGTTTGCTCTTCATTTGTTTTGAAAACAGAATTATCTTGACTTTGAAAGCTTTCACATTGGAATACAATTCGTGAACAAACACATCCTTGCCTTGCAGCTTCACAGTTTAAGTTCATTTAAATGTGCCATGATATCCACACCAAAAGCGAGGGCGCACACCCAGTTTGAATTCCTTAATTCAGGGAAATCGTTTTCTTTCCCCTGCATTTCCAAGAAAATGTTAATTTCATCTCTAAGCTCCCACACTCGCTGCATCGCCTTTCCTAAACTGAGCCAGCGGACATTTGTATGATAAAGTAAGTCCTGGTGTTCAGCATCATTGTCCTCAAGAAGGGAAATGAACTGCCAATGATTAAGCCCCCTTGCTCTAATGTAGTTCACTATTTTCACTGCTGTGTGAACAACATGATCTATGTCCAGAACATTTTTGCAGAGTGCCTCCTGATGTATGATGCAGTGCAGAAAAATGATTTCTTTCTCAGAATCTACATCTTTTACTTTGTCCTCAATTCTTTTTAAAAGTCCTACTTTTTTCCCAGTTAAATTTGGCGATCCATCTGTGGTCACATTTGCGAGTTTACTCCAGGGGAGCTTCAGACGTTCAAGGCAACCAGACACCCTCTCATACAAATCCAATCCCTTTGTTGTGCCTTTCATTGATTCCATATATAAAAATTCCTCTGTGATTTCAAATTTGTTGTTAATTCCTCTCACAAAAATCAAGAGCTGCGCTGTGTCCTTTATGTCAGTACTATCATCGAGAGCTAACGAAAACACCGTGAAGCACTGTGCTTCCTGTTCAACTCGGAGGCCAAGTCTTCATCAATTACTTCGATACAGCGAGCAACAGTTCTTCGTGACAAACTAATGTTCTCAAACGTATTTTTGTATTCAGGACACAGCATGCCAGCAACATCGACCATGCATTCTTTCAAAAACTCCCCTTCAGCAAACGGCTTATTTTGTTTAGCTATCTTGAATGCCAAAACATAACTTGCCTTCGTAGCGGCTTCCTGAACTGCAGCTTGTCGCACAAAAATGTTTTGCTGGGTTTTTAAATTAGTAGGGAGTTTCTGAGCTTTTCTTGACTTTTCTTCTGTTGTTAAGTTGCTGCCGTAATTAGGATGTTTCGTTGTAAAATGGCGATTCTAATTGTACTCCTTGAACACAGCGATGCTCTCTTGACAAATCAGGCATACAGCCTTCGAGTTGGCATTTGTGAAAAAAATATTTCTCAATCCACTCTTTTTTGAAAACTCGACACTCACTGTCCACTTTTCTTTTCTTTGAAGTGCTCATTTTTCTTCAGAAAGCATAAAAACAAAAACCTAGCTGCTGCAATTCAAACGGCTGTTTCGCAAGCTTGCATGCACTGTAGCAAAGATGAATAAACGTCATACACTGCGCCCCACGTGAGACGTTGCAAAGCGCTTTGTTTTTGGCAATGCAATCTCTGTCTGTGTCGGTCGTGAATTAGCCTAGTAAATTAGTAAATTAGTTATTTCTAACCCAAATCAATCAATAACATGGATCGATTTAATGGATTTTTATATTTGTACTATTTATAGTAATCTAGTACTTTTATTGTTAAAACACAAGGAAGCTTGCGGGCCGGATGAAAAGCTCTCGGGGGCCGGATTTGGCCCGCGGGCCGTAGTTTGCCCACCCCTGCATTATGACATATCATACGAGCCACGCCTGTCTGCAGATTGTAGTGCATTTCTTCCCTATCATGTCAGACACACATTTATATATATATGGTGGAGCTCAATAAAAAAACGTTTTTTTCATATCAGGCTCGATGTATGTGCTTCCATCTCTCTGTTATTTCAAGCTCTCCTAACACAAACATAACAAAACAGAAAGCATTCTGTAAAGCAGAAGTGCATTCCTGCTGTCATTCTCTGAAGAGCTACAGCCTGTCTAAAGCAAGGTGAGCAGGAGTGTGGGACCAGACTCCCAGGAGCAATCCCACCCAATAAAAGCTGCTATTAGCTTACTCACCCCAGCTGAACACGCTACAGTATAACCCTGCCACAACACAACTTCTCACTGGGACACAAAAAGACTGGGGACAATAGGACAGGACTGCTGAAGGGATCCCTCCTGTTCTTAAACTCTGAACTGCACAGGACCTGTGTTCAAAGATCAGTGCTGCAAAAGCTGTCCTGAAATGCGAGGCCGGGGGAAGGGTTGGATCACACTGGACTCAGACAAGGCTCCTCATTGTGCAGAGCAGAAACAGCTGCACCTGCTGAATAAAGACAGCCAGGAATATCTGATGGAATCTAAGAACACGCTTGTTTTGGGTCCAATGTAGACTCTGCTGCTCTTGATTTGATCAGGAATGTGTCGAGGCAAAGATGAGAGATTCCCACAAGGAGAAGCAGGGAAACCAGGAGAGCCCTTTCAATCAAACGAATGCATGAATCACCTGGGTCCTGGTGAGCGGCCACCCGCTCTCCCGCCTCACTGCTGCTTTCACAAGGACACTCCTCACCCAGCACATCAAACACAGGCATTCTCATTTCAACTGGCTTGTAGTTCACGCTTAGCACCCCCCACCTGTGGCCCTTTGTAATTGCTGTAAGACGCTTGCTGAAGAAGTTCAGTATTTGTTTTAAAAATGAAACTCCAGCAGTGAAGCAGCATTCAAACTGGGCACCTCGGGTTTCATTTACTTCTTTAAATCTGGTTTCATTTTTGAGAAGATGCCAAAGCCTTTTCATTTACTTTTCTTACACCACAAGCATGCTCTGTCTGCGTCAGTATAGACAGCCTTCCAGTATCATCACATTCATTGAGTGCTGCCAATGCATCTACGACTAATACTGGTTAGAAATGACTTTTTGCATGTTTTCCATTTAATGCCCCTGAAGCTTTTGTTTTGTTGTTAGGAAATCAAAGTAAAAGAGCTTGAATCTTTTTTAATTGTGGAACATTCATCTATTCTGTTTAGTCTGTGAGATTGTTATGCACCCTGTATGTAATATATACAGTACATGAGCACGCAGATATAATTAACATCTGAATTTGCATCTCCACAAGGCTAGACAACATCCAGCCTGCCTTTGTGAATGCATTCAGACACACCATGAGTTAGACAGACAGCACTCAGGACTCCTGATCTCAACAAACAGGCACAAAGTTTACTTCGGTAAACGGGAATTCAAAAAGAACAATCACAAAGCAGCCCTTTCACTAAACGGGACACCATGTTTACTCTGCTTGGTGCACAAGACAGCTTGTTTGCATGACTGCATTTTAAGCAAATCCAGTTCTTTCTGTTAAAGCAGCCAGCTTGCATTAGCGATGCATTGAACAGCCTGCTGGTTTAAAGTGCCTGCTTGCTTTGATGTAGGCCCTGATGCAGCCTTTCAAATGGGAAGCTGCTTTTTGATGTGCCTGATGATCCCCAGACCCGACTGCACTTGTCCTCTTGTGTAGCTGTCTGGGCTGAGCTGTAAACACTCCAGAGAGAACTTCTGAAGTATTATATGCATCAGTTGTGAGAGGAGCAGCATGGGCTATTGAGTGACCCTGCCAGGGATCACAGCCTGAGAGAGACAGACACACAGAGACAGAGATTACCTGATAAAACGCCTTGTCTCTTGTCTGATAAAACGTCTCGTCTCTTGTCTGATAAATCGTCTCGTCTCTTGTCTGATAAAACGTTTCATCTCTTGTCTGATAAAACGTCTTGTCTCTTGTCTGATAAAACGTCTCTTCTCTTGTCTGATAAAACGTTTCATCTCTTGTCTGATAAAACGTCTCTTCTCTTGTCTGATAAAACGTTTTGTCTCTTGTCTGATAAAACGTCTCGTCTCTTGTCTGATAAAACGTCTCGTATCTTGTCTGATCAAACATCTCGTCTCTTGTCTGATAAAACGTCTCTTCTCTTGTCTGATAAAACGTTTCATCTCTTGTCTGATAAAACGTTTCGTCTCTTGTCTGATAAAACGTCTCGTCTCTTGTCTGATAAAACATCTCATCTCTTGTCTGATAAAACGTCTCGTCTCTTGTCTCATAAAACGTCTCGTATCTTGTCTGATCAAACGTCTCGTCTCTTGTCTGATAAAACGTCTCTTCTCTTGTCTGATAAAACGTTTCATCTCTTGTCTGATAAAACGTTTCGTCTCTTGTCTGATAAAACATTTCGTCTCTTGTCTGATAAAACGTTTGATCTCTTGTCTGATAAAACGTCTCGTCTCTTGTCTGATAAAACGTCTCGTCTCTTGTCTGATAAAACGTTTCGTCTCTTGTCTGATAAAACGTTTGATCTCTTGTCTGATAAAACGTTTGATCTCTTGTCTGATAAAACGTCTCGTCTCTTGTCTGATAAAACGTTTCGTCTCTTGTCTGATAAAACGTTTGATCTCTTGTCTGATAAAACGTCTCGTCTCTTGATGGGGCTGTTCTTTATTGATGTTGATGAATGAGTTTGTGTCTGAGCTGGTAGAGACACTGCCATGCTTGCTTCTATATTATATTTCGATCACTGCCAGGACCATTTGATGTACATAAACTGAATTTGAACTTTAGTGGTGACCCGAGACATCGATTCATGACATCCACTTCAACGCTGTGAAGCCTGAGAGTGAAAAACAAAGCAAATAGCTGCTGTTGTAAATCTCACTAGAGACTGGAAAATACTGAGGGGACGTGAAATACACAATAATCATCATCATCATCATCATCATCATCATCATCATCATCATCATCATCATCATCATCATCATCATCATCATCATCATCATCATCATCATCATCATCATCATAATAATAATAATAACACACACACATATGTATTATTATATATATAATGATAGTTTAGATCAATATTTTAAAAGTGAATACATTTTATACTAAAATCTCGCTACAAGCTTTAGTAAAATAAAAGAAAAAACCGTGCAAATTTTCTCCTTCCCTGTGACTGTGTGTGCGTGTGTGTCTCTCTGTGCGTGCGTGCGTGTGTGTGTGTCATATTGAAGAATGCCTGTTTGCACGGCTCTGATGCGTGGAGATACACACAGTGTGTGTGTGTGTGTGTGTGTGTGTGTGTGTGTGTGTGTGTGTGTGTGTGCGTGTGTGTGTGTGTCATATTGAAGAATGCCTGTTTGCACGGCTCTGATGCGTGGAGATACACACAGTGTCAGAAGAGTGATTGCTTGTATTTAGTTCCATATCTGATGGCTGTTGTGAATGATTGACAGTTTGAAACAAGAGAAACGAGGAGAGCCCGCCTTCCTTTCGAACGTTTTCACATCCTGGAATTCGTTTGGAATTACACAATCGTCCAAATATTTGGCCGTTGTCAACGGTAGTTTAGCTTCTAGCAACACAGGTTTAACAACATTAGGACACATTTCAATAATTAGCCTATTTGTAAAAAAATCTGTCTTGACTGGTTTGAACGTTGATTTTACAGCTTCAAAGCTGACAACAATATAATGCTCTTCTACATTCTACAATGTGCACTGCAAATCTCTGATCAGTGCAAGGCTGTATGTGCGTCCTTGGAGGCAAGATGTGTTGTCCCTATTGAAAATAAGTGTCAATTGTATTATTATTTTGTACTATCAAACACTGTTCATGCTAAATTTCAGAAATACCGACAGCAGTTCTTTTTGCATTTCGGATAGTGTCAGTATATACTTTCTACCAGCAGGTGGCAGTAGAATGCCTCTCCGGAGCGGCGAATGGCTACAGTGCAGTCGCCGCCTGTAAGTCCACACTGCAGCGTGAAACAAAGCGTTGCTGTGGAGTACAGTAGCAGATCGCTTCTTATTTAATATCGCATTACTTATAAATCAGAAAACTAAATAAGGAGTCTCTATAAACAGCCTTTACCTGAAAAGAACGCCACGTTCTGCTGAAGACAGCACAGCAGCCAGATGGCAAGCTTTCGGGTTGAAAACTGTTAATCAGAATTGCACAATGAAACTATTCTGATCAACTCGAGAGTGCTGAAGAGACCTTGGATTATATTCGTTGTTTGGTTTTGTAAAAGTGTTTCAATCTTTCAGAAAGCAGGAGTGAATTACACACTGCTGTACACACTCCCCCCGCAAGCTGTCCTGCTGTTATTGTTGCAGTGGAACTTCATGCAAGTTCTTCTGCCCTTCCTTATAAATAAACAGCATGCCTCTGGGCAAGCTTCTGGATTGACAAAGTGCTTCATGTAAATATAACAAGACCAGCACCCATTTAAATGCAAAGAAAAGGTGACAAGACAAGAGATTTAATCCAGAAATCACAGAGGATGTGATAATGCAGTAGCAACAGTTTACTTATACAGGACCAGAAACATTCAACCCTCACAGCTTACTTATACAGAACCAGAAACACGTGACCCTCACAGCTTACTTATACAGAACCAGAAACACGTGACCCTCACAGCTTACTTATACAGGACCCAGAAACACGTGACCCTCACAGCTTACTTATAAGGGACCAGAAACACGTGACCCTCACAGCTTACTTATACAGAACCAGAAACACGTGACCCTCACAGTCAAAGTGCTCTTAACAGCTCCAGTGGGTTTGCTTTGTGAACTTGTTCATGCCGTGAATCATTAGGCTCTGAAGACAGTCTTTTGCATACATTTGCATTAAGAGGCTCTAACTGTATCTAGCTGTCTGTAATACTTATAAGATGTTTGCATTATTGCAATGGATTTCAATTGAGGAAAATGTGAAAAGCAACAAAAATCACCCAGACCAATTTTTTAAAAGCTACATGAAAAAATAAATCTTGCTGTTCATAAAACTACCATTTGCATATTAGACATGTACAGAAGAGCTAGCACATGCTTACAATAACATATATCTCAATAATATACAGTTAATACAGTTTGCGTTTAATAACACATGTGTGTGTGTGTGTGTGCGTGCCTGTGCGTGTGCGTGTGCGTGTGTGCCTGTGCCTGTGCCTGTGCGTGTGCGTGTGTGCCTGTGCGTGTGCTTGTGCGTGTTGGAATGCATATACAGCATGTTATTCATTACATGCTGTTTTGAGGTTTAAATCCCCTCAAGGACTGTAATTACACTAATCTGATCAGGAACAGCTCATTTCTAATTACAGTTCACAGGTATCGGAGCAGAGCACAGGATGTGTCACACACTGCTGTGTTAAAGCTCTTGTGGGTAAATGATAAGCAACGCTGTGGTTCCTATCCACTGCAGTGCCTTTCACAGCCCCTCTTCAGGGGAGCGATGTGTGTCCAAGATGTCAAACAATGATTCTGCTTTGTGAAATCCTGTCGTGTTAAATCAATGAACACACTAAACGTGTATTTAAAAAAACAAACAAAAACACCCTTCTGAATACATCTGTCATCTGTGATTACTGATTCCTGCATGGTTTATTTAAAAGAATGTCATATCCTGGAACGAGAGCTTAGCAGATCATTCTTACAAATAATACATTGTGTTACAAATCTGTTTACTGCTTGAAACATTTCTAATTTGATTGAGGCACCGGATCAGAATATAACAATTCCTTTGTTTGCATTTAAAAAGACAAACATAATAGTGCTGATCTAAATCTTGATGATACATTAGCCAACGAGTGAATCAAGATGTCATAAGAAACCTAGATGACTTAATTCTCTTTATATATAAAACAGATGCAAATGACAGTGATGAGAAACAATGGACTTCAATCCATAATTATAAAGAAAATATTCCCTATATAAAGTTGTCAGAAAGACAGTCATGGAAGTAAAGATTAGGTTTGGATTGTGACAAGGCAAACTGTGACTGAGCCAAACATTCAAGAAGGAAGCAAATAAATGATGATCTCATCATTTCACAAATATACAAAGTGCTCCAGCATTGCCCTGTGCCTGTGCCCCTCCATCAATATATCAACACTGAAGATTCCTCTGCTGTGATAACCCTGCCTGGCATTCTCAGAGGAACAATGCGCTTCGGAACTGTCTTCAAGACAACTGAGTCCAAGTGCAAAACGACTGTATGATTCAAAACAAACGGGCGTGTAGTCTTGAGAAGAACTTTACAACTCATAAATCTACAGAAAACTTCTCACTGTTAAAATATCATCCATGACTTCCACACACACTCTCAGAATGATCAACTTCTCACTGTTAAAATATCACCCATGACTTCCACACACACTATCAGAATGATGAACTTCTCACTGTTAAAATATCACCCATGACTTCCACACACACAATCAGAACGATCAACTTCTCTCTGTTAAAACATCACCCATGACTTCCACACACACAGAATTCACAGGCACAGCAGTGAGGCTATTGGGTGTGCTCTTGGCTTAGTCTCTCATAGTTTTATCTTTGAATGTAAAATGTGAGAGTGCAGCTCTGCCGGGTCCTTGGCAGTGATTGCAGGGCATGTTTGTTCCACCACTGGGGGCTCCACTGAGCAGCTCAGCGTTTCTGTCCCTCCACCCTTCACAACGCGATGGGGTGCAGGGCGGAATTCTTGAGGATGAAACAAGTTACCACCATCGCTTCAAACAGAGCCAAACAAAATATTATCATTCAGCCTTAACACACACTAATCCCTGGAAGAAAACGGACAGATCAAAAAGCAAAACAGCGAAGAAACGGGCAGGCCAAAGGTAACCCCCCAGGAAGATTAGCGGCATTACTGTGGGCACGCAATGACCAGCAGCTCGGAATCTCTGGAGCTGGAGATTCTGGAATTCCGTGTGAGAGGCAGAGAGACGACAGGAAGCACACTCACAACTTCACTTTACACAGCAGCTGAGTAAACAGCACAGACTTATCCAGCTCATTATTTCTTTATTGTTTTAATTTAATCCTATAAGGGAACCACTGAACACTGTCTATCAGATAGTGCTGATACTGGCTTTCCAGTTATTTAAAGACACAAAAAGTAACGCCAGGAGCAAAACCAAGGTTACCTCGTCTACAGTTACAGGAAGTCCAAGGTGGACGATTCTTATCGTGCGTTTGGACCCATTCCAGTGCTCAGCGCTTCAGAAGACACAGTCCCATTAAACAGACATTACTATTAACCATCGTTCTGTTTGTCAAATGCAATGCAGATCAAGTATGGATTCACTTCACAGTTCTGTAAACTACATGCAATACAGGCACTACATATTTTGGACTGAGCTTATTAAATGAATGTGTGCGGTGTATCTGGTATACTTTACTATAACACAGAACACAATCCATGCAAAATGCACTGACAAAGACTTCTAAAAGGTATAGCTACTTTGGCCTTGGCAGGAATTGAGATCATTTCCAAAGGGAATGCTGTAGTTAGCTGCTGGCTGCAAATCAGGAGAACAGTTGAAACACAAACTGTAAGCTGACCCTTTGGTCCAGAATGCAACTCTTTTCTATAAGGCACTGGATTGCAGATCTGATTGACGAGTGAATCCATTACTGATCTCAAGACAATATGCAATGCATTAGCCTGTCTGTTGCTGCTGCTCACACGGGACCTGGCTGGGTAAAGAAATCCTCTGGGGTTTGGAATCCCCCTCTTGCTAGAACATTGAGGTGCTTCAGAAGTCAGGGGGAAGCAGCATGAGATTGGAACTGGAGGCTCTGCATCCAGAGAGCTTCTACTATCCAGACATGGGAGCCCTGCACTACTGCTGCTCTCAATTCACAACACCGACTCATTCACATCACCAGCTTCTGTAATGCAGCGCATTGCTGAGCCACAACGTTAGGTATTTGGGTGGATGAATTCCCTGATAACAAGAGGTTTATTTAGGGAGGAATTAAGTCTTATGTACAATTATCTTTGCCTCCAAGTGACTTTTACACAATCAATGATTTGGAGCATATGTGAAAGTCTCCAGCATTCGCCCAGTGTGGCACAATGGTGGGTTAAGATGACAGCTGCAGATTGAGCCACTAAACCCAGGGACTAATGGCTACTGCAGCCAATTACAGCTAATCCACTAATGAAGCATTGTGTTGTGGAAGATAAGATCAGCGCTAAGTGCCAGAGTCATGAGGAAGAATGAGCGTGGCAGCCTTCCCCAAACAAGGGCAGTGAATCCCTCCTAATGCTTCCCAGTCTATTGTCATGCGCATGCTTGCAGAATTGCCTGAGCTGCTAAACAAGATCTCATATCGCTTGTCGTCCTGTTTGCGTGGGGCTGCTCAGTGTGAAAGCGTGCGCGGCTCTGGTATAGGAATCTGTGGTTTATTGCAGTTAATCAGCCTGCTGTATATTACTGACGGTCAGGAGCAGTGCAGCGCAGCACTGGCTTTATTATTAAGGGTTATTATTATTTATTATTGTTGAACTCACCAGACACCTATACAGGTTAGAGAACAAATACAAACAAGCAGAAGCAATGACTTGATTAAACTTCTGAACAGCAGCCTTTACAAGCTGAGGCATTGATCTTTCAAAGTGTTTCAAATGAGTGCAGCGCGGGGGATATCAGGGACAGTCCTGTATTATATTATCTATTGCTGTATTGCACACTGAGCACATTCTCATTCTTCAGTTACAAATACATATATATATATATATATATATACTGTATATATATATAGACACACACACACGTGCACACACACACACGCACGCACACACACACATGCACACACACGCGCGCACACACACACACACGCCCACACGCACGCACGCGCACACACACACACGCACACACACACACATACACAGGTTTTCTCACCACATCAATGCAATCTGGGACCTAGAACCGCACAGGACTCAGTGCTCTTAGTGGGTGGCTAAAACACAACACATGGTTTTGAAATAATGTTGTGAAAACAGAATTTAAAAAGGGGTTTTCCTTTGAAACTGTGTCATGCTGCGTTTGGAATTGTCTCTGTTTGTGTTTCTAATCCCTGAATTGTCTTCCCTGCATGCTGAGACAACAGTGTGAAGTGTGCTGTACAGTTTAGACACTGCAGAATTCACAAAAAGACTAATTAAACAGGGCTTGGAGTGCATGAAACAGAGCTTGGACATGAAACAGGGCTTGGAGATGAAACAGGGCTTGGGATTCAGTCTAGTGTTTTGAGACACTCTGTAGCCCTAGAGAACATTGCAACACAGTCTTTCAATACAATGCAGTGTTTGTAGGGGACAGGAGTTGTTTATGCAGAGAATCCTACTCCTAGCTTACTTTTCATCAGCGATTACCCCCTTCAGATAAGAAAAGAAATAAATCCATCACCTGATAAGCACTTGAGCGCACATACTGATGTGTCTCTGCTGGTGTGCAGCTCCCTGCTGTTCAATGCCATGTTCTTACAAGTGATAAACTACACTGCAAGCACTAGCAAAACAAACCTGTCCTCAGGGAAACAAAGCTGCCCTGTGCAAACTATTTACAACATGTCCAAGTGGCAAACTGAGTGATCGAGTGTAGCAGAGGACCTGGGTCTTCAAAGAGGAGCCGATGATTCAGACTGGACACAGGACTGCTGTATAATACCAATCCTGTACTCTGTACGATGATTCAGACTGGACACAGGGCTGCTGTCTAATACTGATCCTGTACTCTGTACTATGATTCAGACTGGACACAGGGCTGCTGTCTAATACTGATCCTGTACTCTGTACTATGATTCAGACTGGACACAGTGCTGCTGCCTAATACTGATCCTGTACTCTGTACGATGATTCAGACTGGACACAGGGCTGCTGCCTAATACTGATCCTGTACTCTGTACGATGATTCAGACTGGACACAGGGCTGCTGCCTAATACTGATCTTGTACTCTGTACGATGAGAGCCTCCGTCCCAGTGAGATTCCCATCACTTTCTAGCTCATTATGTCTGTGCACCTCACTTACAGGAGCGAGGTGCACAGGTCTGAAAGACAGAAGAAAGAATGTTCCGTTTTTCCATGGCACTGCCGGATTTAATGACACAGCTACAGTGAGGTGCACCTGATCATGACACAGCTACAGTGAGGTGCACCTGACAGCATGACACAGCTACAGTGAGGTGCACCTGATCATGACACAGCTACAGTGAGGTGCACCTGATCATGACACAGCTACAGTGCGTGCACCTGACAGCATGACACAGCTACAGTGAGGTGCACCTGATCATGACACAGCTACAGTGAGGTGCACCTGATCATGACACAGCTACAGTGAGTGCACCTGACAGCATGACACAGCTACAGTGAGGTGCACCTGATCATGACACAGCTACAGTGAGGTGCACCTGATCATGACACAGCTACAGTGCGTGCACCTGACAGCATGACACAGCTACAGTGAGGTGCACCTGATCATGGCATATGGTTTGTGTTCTATAGCAGCTGTGGATCTCAAAGTCTGCTGCATGTTTATAGATCTCTTTTAATTATTTTATTTTTATTATTTTTTTTAATTTAGTTGTCGCCAATTTTTTTACCCGTTTTCTCCCCAATTTAGCATGCGCCCAATTATTATCTGTATCCTCGGCTCACCGCTCGCAACCCCCCCGCCGACTCGGGAAACGGAGGCTGGAACACGCGTCCTCCGAAACGTGCTCCTGCCAAGCCGTCATTTTTTCGCACTGCACATCCACAGCAATGCCACCAGACCTATAGTGCCGGAGGACAACACAGATCTGGCGGCTCCACTGCAGAACCACAGGCGCCCTATCGGCCACAGGGGTCGCTGATGCGTGGTGAGCCGTGGATTCCACTGCCGACCTAAGCCTTCCCTACCCGGGCAGCGCTCAGCCAATTGTGCGCCACCCCCAAGGAACTCCCGGTCACGGTCAGCTGTGACATAGCCTGGATTCGAACCTGCGATCTCCAGGCTATAGGGCACATCCTGCACTCCGCGCAGAATGCCTTTACTGGATGCGCCACTCGGAAGCCCCTGTTTATAGATCTCTAAAGAAATAGTTTCAATATCTTTGCAGTTTCACAGTTAAAATACCAGAAGCCCTTGCTCTGTGAGAGGCCCTGCATTCAGTCCTCACAATACCACGGTCTTTCAGAGATGCTGTGGAGACCTGCGGAAACATCCCGCCACAGTTCTGTTGGTTCCACTGAAACCAGGTCAGCAGTGCTGTCCAGCATCAAGACCAATCTTAAAACCCAGACAAGGATCTCCGTGTGAGGACTTGAGGGAGGAATCTACTGAGCAGACCAGAGCAATCCTACACAAGGCAGCTCCTGTGTGCAACTCGCTGATAAAGGAGGTGCGAGTCTGGGTTAAAGAGTGAACGCTACTGTGTGTGCATTGCAATGTGTGCGTTCTTAATGGGAGGTTCTGTGACTTCGCAATGACTTGCTGAGCTGAACTGTGCCTTCTCTATTTCTACTGTATTCTCCATATAGATAGACAATGGACTGCTGAGACTTGAATGTGAGTCTGCTGTGCAAGACTTGGCTCTCATTAAAACGCCTGACTCTGACGATTAGAACTGAAACAAGCTGTCTCCTGTCACGTTCCTGTCTGTTCATAATAAGAAGAAAGAAGGGAGATTTGTCTCTTTACAAGGGAGATGTGTTCCCTGCTGGAATCTGACCTTTAAATGCAGTAGATTTAGAGAAAGAAATCCATGGGGGTTAAACTCCAGTTTCCAGCCTCAGACTACGTCCTAAAACATGAAGGTGACCCCCGTGCTGACACTCAAGTGCTGCACCTTTGTAGTTTCCTGGCATGCCTGACTAGCACATCTGCGTGTAACGGCTGACAGCAAGTAAGAGCAGGTTTACTGCGTGTAGAACTAACACAAGCACAACAATGAGCTCGGAGCGGGGGCTTGTTTGCCTTGCTGCTTTTTCTTACACAAGGAGTTGAGGTCAGGCAGGAGTCTGGATTGCATCTTGTTTGGACCTGATTCTAGGCTCACCTCTCCAGTTTAACAGCTTGTCTGTCTGTAGCAGAAAAAAGTGAGATTTCTGTGAGGAAAACAATCATTCTTTCAGTTTGGGGTCCTGCTTTCTATAACATTTCTAAGACAAGAACAAAATGATAAACAGGATCCGTGTTCGACTGCGGGCCTACAAGCCTGTTATTTCTTTTTTTACAAGATTTGTTCTGTATATGTGATGTTTAAAAGGGAGAAGAGGAGTTTAAGAGGAGACATGGATAGAGAGGGAGAGACAGAGAGAGACAGAGAGACAGAGAGAGAGAGAGAGACAGAGACAGAGAGAGAGAGAGAGAGACAGAGAGAGAGACAGAGAGAGGCCTTGCTGGAGAGCTGTGTCCTTGTGAAATGAGTGAGCCGTGTGCAAGGTCTTGCTGGAGAGCTGTGTCCATGTGAAATGAGTGAGCTGTGTGCAAGGTCTTGCTGGAAAGCTGTGTCCATGTGAAATGAGTGAGCCGTGTGCAAGGTCTTGCTTGTACAATGATTATTATTCCCATTGAAAACCGGTACATTTCAGATGAACCTTCAGTCAGGTGTCCTTCAATCTACAGCATGAACTAAATAAAATGACAATGACGTAACATTAAGCCCATCTTTTTTTTCAGTAGGTCCCGGGGATTTTGTTTTAAGCTGAAGCCAGTGTTTACCTTTTCACTGCTCAGTGTGAATAAAGCTGGTTTCGGTCCCAGTCTCTGTAATAAACAGGACTGGCGATCTCGAGGGCTGCTGTGCTGACCTGCTGAAGCCAGTCCCCTACACAGCTCCAGCACTACAGCGTGGTGAGGGATTAACCTGTCTGCTCACTGTCTCTCCTGCCACAACACCACACACCACCGTCGCCTGGCAACTGCTGCGGCTCCCTGTGTTGAACCCTTGCTGAAGAATAAAGGAGTGTTTGAAAGAGATGCCTGATCCTCAAGGCGTGGCTGCAGACTGAGAGAGACAGGCTTCCTGTACTCTACAATGATGCCGTGCTTGGCTCCTGAGCCCACGGGATTAAGAAATCGCTTTCGCATGTTTAAAGCACCAAGCCTTCGGCATGAAAGAAGAAAATAGTTATTGAGCCGACATCATCACTTTCCCTCAGCTCTGTCTGTACAGATATACTGCTTGTTGTTAGAGTGTTCCTCGAAAGACAAAGGGATTGTTCCACACAAACACCAGCAAGAATGTTAATGGATTCTTTTTATGGATAAAATGCAATTTCATTGACAGGCAGGAAAAACAAAATGCAAATCCCCTGGTTCATTGACTGGACGATGTTCATCTTTCTTAGTTTATGACCCTCGTTCATTTTAATCTGTTTTCTGTTTAAAAATGATTAGGATAAGAATTAAAGATTGTTCTTATGGAACATATTATAATCAAATCTGAGGGTTTATTGTAACTGTTTTTAGACAGACCAAGTGACCAAATGAAATATTACACAGTCAATAAATACTTCAAATGTGTTTCTGATACGATTTCAGTTTCTAAAGTTCTGAGACTCTTACATTGCAGTGGACGGGACTTTTTAAGCGTGTAGTTATAAGGTTGCATTTTTGAAAAAAGTATATATTCATCACAACCCTGAAACGTCACGATACACAACTGAAATACAATATCTTATTAAATCAAATAGATCTTTCAATTATTACTTCCTAGTGGTATCTAAATGAAAAGGAATAGCAGACACTAGACAAGTCCAAGTCCCACTCTTGTTTGAAATCAGCCGGCTGCGTTTCAATGGCTGTGTGGTCACGGTAGGTTACAGGGCTGCTGTATCACCCCGCTTATAAAGATTGAAACCCTGAAGTATTGAAAGATCTGTTTTGAGGAATGAAATAAAGTCTTGTGTGCAGCAGAATCTATATGTGGAATAAACAGACTCTGGGCTCCAGCTGAATGATCTAAACACTGACATCTGCTCTTCAGCACTATACGAGTCCAGCTGCGGTTTATCCAGCCACTTCACATTAACATCACTACTGCAGACAAGAGCGGTGCACTGAAAAGGGTGGCACATTCAGCAGGGGGTTTGAGATCTGCCACTCTTTGAATAATTCACCCTTAAGGAGCTCTCGGAAGAGTCCGCACAGAGCAGCTAACAGGCCCAGTCTTTGCTGTCTCATTTCTGTTTGAATTATTTCCTAAGACACAGAATGGTGGTCTGGTGGTTAAAGAAAAGGACTTGCTACCAGGAGGATCCCAGTTCAAATCCTGGCTTAGCTGTGTGTGCTCCTGAGCAAGTCACTTAACCTCCTTGTGCTCCGTCCTTCGGATGAGATCTGAGGTCCCGTTGTAAGTGCTGCACAGTTCACCCTGTGTTCTCTGCAAGTCTCTGTAGATAAAAGCGTCTGTTAAATGACTCATTCATGATCATAATTAGTTGCTGTTTGGTTATCTTTTTTGCAAAGTTTCCATAACATCAATGTCCAAAAGTTTTGTATCACCTAAAATTTTAGGATTGAGACATAATTAAAACCTCCAGATATGAACAGAATTTAGCGATTTGATTTTAGCATCCCCACACCCACTGCCTCCTCCATGTGTCGTCTCATTCATAATGGAAATCAGCATCTGCTTTAACTGGGTCGTTTATAATAAGCTCCCAGGATAGGCTTAGGGTCATGAACACAGGAATAAATACAACAATAAACATTCCTGTCAGACAAAGAGCTCAGAAGTGCGTTAATTGTACTACACAATATATGCTAGGTTGTACAGTAGCACCTCTAGGCTTTACAATTACATGAACATGTGCTATTTGTCATAAAACTGCCACAATCTAGATGTGAATAACGAAGATAAATGGCTCTGAGCCTAGAATCCAACTGGTTTGTTTCTTTGTTCTCAGCAATAGGCCACCCAAACACAGTGAGTCCAGCTCGCTGGTGTTATTGTAAAGCGACTGTTACCACACCCCATTGTGCATTCCAATCCCAGCCATGACGAGGATTACAGAATAAAAGAGGGATCCGCCTGAAAGAAAAGCAATCCCACACACACACACACACACACACAGCAGAGAGGACCAGGGTTCGCAGCTCTGTGTAAACACCTTTTCTTTGTCTTAATTCATACTCAAGTCGGCTTGTTCTATTTGTATTGACATTGCATTGGGTATGAGAGGTACATATGATGTGCAATAGGAATTTTTCAGTCTTGTTTAATAAATGTATTATATAGACCAAAGAAATACTTCATGTACATGGAACCTAAATACAGTTTTGGTGAACTGCTTACATCTAAAGGTCAATGGTTAAATACGGTTTCATTACTGATCTGCTGAAGAACGACATCACTGCAGTCCAGTGTGATGTCGAGGAGGAGCACTGTAGCCACCTGCTGTTGAGATGATTACAACATGCTGAACCTTCAATAAATAGCAGCATTCTCAACGGCACTGCGCATCGCGCCCACTACTGCCATTATAAAGAGGCCATGCACGCATCTCAATTGTGATCTGTCTCTTGTAATAAGAGGGCAATGCTTCCCATAGAGCTGTGGCCAAAGGTTTTGCATCACCAAACAGAATGAACTCATTTTGCTTCATAAAGTCGAATGAAACCTGCTGAATAATGTCATGTTAACATATTATTATTATTATTATTATTATTTATTTCTTAGCAGACACCCTTATCCAGGGCGACTTACAATTGTTACAAGATATCACATTATACATTATTTCACATTATACAGATATCACATTATTTTTATATACAATTACCCATTTATACAGTTGGGTTTTTACTGGAGCAATCTAGGTAAAGTACCTTGCTCAAGGGTACAACAGCAGTGTCCCCCAATGGGGATTGAACCCACAACCCTCCGGTCAAGAGTCCAGAGCCCTAACCATTACTCCACAATGCTTTGTAGTTAACTCTGATCACCAATCAGCATGCTAATAGGAACCCAGGTTTCCAGAGGGGCTAGGAAAGTGTATCTACTGTCTCCTATTCTTCCCCATTCGTGTCTATTTCTGTGTGTGCTGCTACACATGTAAGCTGATTAACCTGCTCCTCTGGGAAATCGACAGGAACAGCTCGGAGGGTCCCTCAAATCCACGGGGAGTTCTCATGGATATTTATGTTCGGTACAAGTATAATTTCCCAAGGCAGGAAGTATATTTTACATTGATATACTTGCAAATGCTGTGCTGTAACATGCATGACGTATTGGCTTATCCCACTGCACAGTTCAAGCACAGACCAGCTCATCTCCCATCCACACACTGCACAGTTCAAGCACAGACCAGCTCATCTCCCATCCACACACTGCACAGTTCAAGCACAGACCAGCTCATCTCCCATCCACACACTGCACAGTTCAAGCACAGACCAGCTCATCTCCCATCCACACACTGCACAGTTCAAGCACAGACCAGCTCATCTCCCATCCACACACTGCACAGTTCAAGCACAGACCAGCTCATCTCCCATCCACACACTGCACAGTTCAAGCACAGACCAGCTCATCTCCCATCCACACACTGCACAGTTCAAGCACAGACCAGCTCAGCTCCCATCCACACACTGCACAGTTCAAGCACAGACCAGCTCATCTCCCATCCACACACTGCACAGTTCAAGCACAGACCAGCTCAGCTCCCATCCACACACTGCACAGTTCAAGCACAGACCAGCTCATCTCCCATCCACACACTGCACAGTTCAAGCACAGACCAGCTCATCTCCCATCCACACACTGCACAGTTCAAGCACAGACCAGCTCAGCTCCCATCCACACACTGCACAGTTCAAGCACAGACCAGCTCATCTCCCATCCACACACTGCACAGTTCAAGCACAGACCAGCTCATCTCCCATCCACACACTGCACAGTTCAAGCACAGACCAGCTCATCTCCCATCCACACACTGCACAGTTCAAGCACAGACCAGCTCAGCTCCCATCCACACACATTGTGAATTAGAAGCCATTGTTATGTGCAGTATTAACATTTCTACCAAGCAAACAATCCTTTTCTTCTGAGCACAATGTATGGAAGATGGAACTTTAAACTTCTCTGTAAGAAAAAGTCACTGGTCTTTTTATATTCGTGTGTTTTATGTGAAAGCACTGCAGTCTGTCAACACACACACGCACACGCACACACACGCACGCACGCGCACGCACACACACACACGCACACGCACACACGCACACACGCGCACGCACGCACGCACGCATACACATATATATGTATGTTGACCAGATGAAGTCACACAACTAAATTGTCATTCCAGTAAGCACTATAAAAGCTGTCGTGTGCACTTCAATACCTGCCTCTGCTTTGGTGTTTTCAATGATTGCAGGTATTGAACAGCGACAATTATACTGAATATCATCATTGAGGGAGACCTCAAATGCACCCACCCATCCTGTGTAGTACTGCCCCCCCTCCTCTGTAGTGCTGCACCCCCTCCTCTGTAGTGCTGCATCCCCCCCCTCTGTAGTGCTGCACCCCCCTCCTCTGTAGTGCTGCATCCCCCCCCTCTGTAGTGCTGCACCCCCCTCCTCTGTAGTGCTGCACCCCCCTCTTCTGTAGTGCTGCACCCCCCTCCTCTGTAGTGCTGCACCCCCCTCCTCTGTAGTGCTGCACCCCCTCCTCTGTAGTGCTGCACCCCCCTCCTCTGTAGTGCTGCACCCCCCTCTTCTGTAGTGCTGCACCCCCCTCCTCTGTAGTGCTGCAGTTGAACTCCGATCCCCTCCTCCCCCCTGTGCCTCTTCTCAAGTCTTAATGTCTGGAACATGTTTAATGCGACCTCTCTGACCCTCAGGTTCAGAGAAGTGCAATTTAACAGAGAGATTGCTTCACACTTTACTGAAGCAGCCTGTCTCAAAAAACAGGCCCTTCTTAGCAGCGAGACAGCGGCTGACATTGATTGGCATCGTTTCACACGGTGGATTGGAGAACAGTAAGATAACAAGGGATGTGTTTCATTTTTACAAATGAGCAGCGAGAAGCCCCCTGTATCTCCCCGCTGTTCCTCTCTGTGCGAGGCTCGCAGAGCCCGGCAGTGACACAGGAACGAGCTTGTTAAAAGAGGGGCTCCCCTGACACCTCCCTGACAGACAGGCTAAATCAGCCCCACAGACCCTGCCTGCAGCACTCTGGACTCATGTGTATGCATCACCAATCCCTAGGCAGGAGCTCCACATGTCCAGCTTTGTATTGCAGATGCAGTTTGATATGACAGTCGGGTCAAGTGTTCCTCTAATAAAGCAAGAGTCAGTTAATGAGATACAATAGCAGACCAGCTGATGTCAACAGCTTTACAAAGAGGCTGTTTGACCCCGAGCACGGCATTGCAAAGCAAGAGTTTGAAATCTCATGCAACAGATTGGAAACCCATTTCAGTGTCTGCATGCTTTACCCTGTACTGTTTATCTTGCAGCGCATGTGTGGGGTTTTTTATGCATAGTTTAAAACCATTTAAATAAACACGAATGCATCTGTAAAAAATTTCTGTTTAGCTCTCACACATTCGGTTTCACAGAGTTCTTTGAAACTGCTGTTTCAAAATGACCTTTCCTATTGAAAACGACGTTCCAGGCGTTTCTTTCTTTTAAATATTTAAAAACACACGAAATATTCCAGTAGACAAAGGAGTGCCCTCTTGAATCATCTCAATGTTTTTAAAGCTCATTTAATCACAAGACAAAGAGTTAGAGCTGACATGCACATTTACCACACAAGCGTAGACCTGGCTCCAGTGATGTGTAGAAATGACATTCATTTCATGACACATGAACCTGTAGTACCTCCGCTCTGTCTGCCTAGCAAAGCGAATGGCTTTGTTCAGTAAAAGGAGTCTGCAGAGCTGAGTATGTTACTGGCTGCATCTGTCTTGTCATCTCTTTGATGTTTACTCTTCAGCTTCAACTGTCAGTATCGACTGCTAATCTGATGGTGACATGCAAATACAGCCTATGGAAACTCTAACAGCGCTTCAATTTACTGGAGTCTATTTCATATTTATACCTCATTACAAACCATTACAGGGCAAAGGCATGCAGCCCACTGCTTTCTACCAGGTCAGCCATGGTCTTCAGATCTTCAGTTTCAGACACATATTCAACCCCACTTTAATAGTTAAAGAAACGTCTGCCTGAAGCATCATTCAAACAACCAGAAATATTCAAAACCTCTTGTACGATCACACTGTGACAGAGATCCCAAACGTATTGAAAAAACTCCCACGCGGTCGACCACACCCTTACTGAAGTCTGAACGGCTACAAGAGGATTAATAGACATGTCTAATAACAAAGAAGCACACAGTAACAGTGCATACAGCACTGCACATATACCCCATCTGTTACCATGTCTAATAACAAAGACGCACACAGTAACAGTGCATACAGCACTGTGCATACATTGGGGTATTTATTATTTGTAAAATAGAAACACACCAATGATGTTACCAAACTACAGAGCTGGACTGCCCAAGGCAGTGACTCACCTCTGTTCACAGAACAATTCCTGCCCACAGAGTTAGGCATGACCTCACTCCAGCCTTCTAACTGACCATTTACAACTCCTACGTGATCCCGGGTCTGTTATGAAGGAATGTATGATCATGTGTCAATACGACGGGGATAAATATCTCCAGTTACAGCGTTTCACAGCCCTCATCACATCCAGCATTAGAATGATTAAACACTTATGCCACCCTGCTTAAATCCTTCACCTGCACTATTTCAAAACTCCTCTCTGCTTTATTAGTGATCTAATCCAATAATGAGTCTTGCGTTAGTAAGATATTTAATATTGCATTATCAGGGTAATGAAATGGCCTCATTGACAATCTGAGCGGATATTGAGGAACAAGCTTGAACATCCTATAACAGCAGTGAGACCAAACCCACTGACTCAACGAGCAGGTCTGAGGAACAAGCTTGAACATCCTATAACAGCAGTGACACCAAACCCACTGACTCAACAAGCAGGTCTGAGGAACAAGCTTGAACATCCTATAACAGCAGTGACACCAAACCCACTGACTCAACAAGCAGGTCTGAGGAACAAGCTTGAACATACTATAACAGCAGTGAGACCAAACCCACTGACTCAACGAGCAGGTCTGAGAGACAAGCTTGAACATCCTATAACAGCAGTGAGACCAAACCCACTGACTCAACGAGCAGGTCTGAGGAACAAGCTTGAACATCCTATAACAGCAGTGAGACCAAACCCACTGACTCAACGAGCAGGTCTGAGGGACAAGCTTGAACATCCTATAACAGCAGTGAGACCAAACCCACTGACTCAATGAGCAGGTCTGAGGAACAAGCTTGAACATCCTATAACAGCAGTGAGACCAAACCCACTGACTCAACGAGCAGGTCTGAGGAACAAGCCTGAACATCCTATAACAGCAGTGAGACCAAACCCACTGACTCAACGAGCAGGTCTGAGGAACAAGCTTGAACATCCTATAACAGCAGTGAGACCAAACCCACTGACTCAACGAGCAGGTCTAAGGAACAAGCTTGAACATCCTATAACAGCAGTGAGACCAAACCCACTGACTCAACGAGCAGGTCTGAGGAACAAGCTTGAACATCCTATAACAGCAGTGAGACCAAACCCACTGACTCAACGAGCAGGTCTGAGGGACAAGCTTGAACATCCTATAACAGCAGTGAGACCAAACCCACTGACTCAACGAGCAGGTCTGAGGAACAAGCTTGAACATCCTATAACAGCAGTGACACCAAACCCACTGACTCAACGAGCAGGTCTGAGGGACAAGCTTGAACATACTATAACAGCAGTGACACCAAACCCACTGACTCAACGAGCAGGTCTGAGGAACAAGCTTGAACATCCTATAACAGCAGTGACACCAAACCCACTGACTCAACGAGCAGGTCTGAGGGACATCACTATGTAATGTTAGACTTCTAGTAAACAGCTACATGGATGCAAATGGAGCCTCATTGATGACATCATCTGTGCCATATTTAGTTTCTACCTCACACTACACAGTCAATTCCTAACCGTGACATCACAATCAGCCACGTATCTCAGTGACATAGCAGAGTTCTCTTCATCAAGCTTTTGAAAATGCCAGTGCACTGAATCCAGGCTTGTTAAGAATAGGAACGATCCCATTTGGATTGTGTGACTTGCACATTAACACCACAGCAGTGTATAATAGAGTGCATGGGTTATATTGACACTTAGTTTGGCTTCCACCCAGCTGCCTCGTTCCTCTCATTTCTACTTGGGCTGATATTCCCACACATACAGATGCTGGCCTTGCTATAACCCTACAGTATATTTGAAGAGCAGCTAATTACAGGATGTTGTGAATTCACTTCTCAAAGTGTTTTATATGGTTCAAATAGGAACCTTATCAATCATAACCGTCTTGTGACAAAGCAGACAATGCAGAGGAAGGCAGTTTGTGTTGTGAATGGGCTTCTTAAAGCACGCCATTGTGTGACAGTGCATGAGCATGTGTGTTCCGATGATGACCTCAGCGGAATGGAATGCGGAATTTCAATGCAGTCCAATTGGATTGTCCTTCATAACAAACCTGCTCATTAAATCAGTGAAAGAAGTAGAAGGTGCACCAGCATGCCAACGCAGAGTTGTCAGGTGCTTTTCATAACACAAGCAAAGTGACGTGGTGCCGGACCAGTGAAGCTTCATGACCGCAGACCAATTGCATTCCTTTAATAACATTAATCACTTCTAAATGTATTATTTATCGGGTAGTGGCTCCATTATATTAAACTGCTAACAAATTAGTTTAATTGTAGCTTATTTTAGCAAAAAAAAAATCAAAAAACACACCTGCCCTTTTTCAACTGTAATAAAAAATAAACAGTGCCAACTACAGCCTACATACCTGTCAATACAATACATGCTCCTACTCCCTAATGAACACACAAGCCCAGTGAGCACGAAGCCCAAGGAAGAGGCTGGAGATGGAGCAGGTTGTATCTCGTCTGCTCAGCTCCCTGCTGGAAGAGGCCACGTTCCTTTGAATACACTCCAGAGAAATGGGTGCAGCGAGACACTCCCTGCTGTCTCTTCACATCCAGGGCTCCCTCTCAACAAACAGAGTGTCTCTCTCCTGCTCTCTCCCACTCCCTCGCTTTCCATTTACTGAGTCTCTACTGGCTTCTGCACAGCTTCTGGAGTCAAGGAAATCTGGCTGCTAATAAGCCATCAGTCGTACTGTAAGCCCCCATATCTTGAGCTTGGTAATGCATTGAGATACATCCCCATCAGGGTGGTAAGAGAGCAGCTCTGTCAAACAGACTGATGCTGTCAGTCACAGCAAATCAAAGGAAGAGGAAGAGGGGAGGATTACACTTCTCTATGAAATGGAACTGCTGTGTAATCCTTCAAGTACTGAAAGCTCACATGGGGCAGCATTAGAGGACAGCAGTGGAGGTGTATTCAGAGCCTTTATGTGAGCCCCATACAATAGAATCATATGAATTGTATGATACCCCAGCACAGCCTGTAGCACCTATCAGAGACCTGCTGCAATCCACACACAATGGAATGTGCTTACTGGGAAATGGGCCATCTGTGAACCCAGAGAAACACATTGGCTGAAAACAGGGAACCTAGAGAAACACATTCACTGAAAACAGGGAACCCAGAGAAACACATTCACTGAAAACAGGGAACCCAGAGAAACACATTCACTGAAAACAGGGAACCCAGAGAAACACATTCACTGAAAACATGGAACCCAGAGAAACACATTCACTGAAAACATGGAACCCAGAGAAACACATTCACTGAAAACATGGAACCCAGAGAAACACATTCACTGAAAACATGGAACCCAGAGGAACACATTCACTGAAAACAGGGAACCCAGAGAAACACATTCACTGAAAACTTACACTTCACAAATGTCCAGCAGGACAAAAAACTGTAATAAAATGGTCTACAAAGGGCAGTTACATTATTGTCCTTAGAAGTAATGCAAAGAAAGTCGACCATGACAATATTTCATTGTACTTGTTTGGCCACCTTTTTAGAAATGTCGTTTGCATCCCAGTTTGGGATAATGGACACATTTCTCACCCTGCGAGGGATAGGCAGTGCACTTGAGGGCAGTGAATGATTTATTGTTATGTTCTGCTGGTAGTAAAGTGTTTATATCACATGTATGAATACAATGCACTGTCAGTGCTAAAGGTTGTGTGTATCCTGGTTCATTTCAATGCACACCCCTTTCAGATTGGGTCCACAGGCCCGGTGTGTCATTTCTAGTGATTGTATTTCATGACAAATGAACTTTTGAATTCTTTTTTCAAAACACAGTCATATTTTAGAAACGCTAGAGCCACTTCAAGACATTGGCAATTAATCTTGTAACCTAGCGGGGCCTTCCTGGAGCACGTGTTTAATGTGTGCAAGCTGGAGCTGAAGCAGGAATGGAGCCAGAAATTCAATGATATGCACTCTCCAACACTGCATAGATCTCCCTGAGCGCCTTGACTCCGGGCTGCCCTTCTCAACTGCAGGCTATTTCATACAGCGTTGAGACAAAAGTTTAGCATCACCTACAATGTTAGGATTGAGACATCATTAAAAAACACTATATATATATATATATATATATATATATATATATATATATATATATATATATATATATAGATGAACATAATGTAGATCTTTTATTTAACCTCATGTAATAAAAAAAAAATAAAATACAAGATGATAGTGCAGAAGTCTACTGGAAGCCATAATAGTAGTACAGTATTTCATGTCCGATGGCGTGTCACATTTTTCAGGTTTTGTATATGTGGAAAACTACAAAGCGGTACATAATTCAATATGTTAACAGTATTCGGCAGGTTTCGTTGGACTTTATGAAGCACCTTGAGTTCATTCTACAGGGGGGTACAAAGCGTGTGGTCACAGCGGCACATACTGCACTCCCTCACGTTGAATGCTTTGTTTTTGTTTTACTATTTTGGCTATTCTTTACAAAAGCATGAATAGGGTTTAAACAGCTTCTCAACCCTGTATCTTCCTCCCCGGTTTAAGATCCTTCATCGTTTGTGTGTCTCTAATTCACCTTGCTAATTGACTGGAGCCAGAGAGCCTGTTCAGAATCTCCGACAGCCTTGTGACTCGCGGGATTATACACTTTCAGTCCAACAACCATTACTGTCAAGCAAGACAACAGTGCTTTGTTCTCTTTGCTTTTTTATTCCTAATGGTCTGTCAATATGGATAATATAAATAAGGAATATTTCAAACATTGGGCTGCCTTGGCTGAGTGTTTATCTGTACCAAGGTTATGAAAATCAACATCTTTGATGTCTCTTTAGTTTATTTTTTGAACCGTGGCAGCATTTAGATACCCCACCTTAGAGATGACCAGCGCACCGCACCAGCAGATTTGAATAAATCACAGCGTTCACTGACTTTCCAATATGTGGGATAAGATTCAGCACACGTACAGTACACTGTGGCGATGCTGTGAAACTCTGCACAGACAGGGTATCCACACAATCTCACTGTCAAACAGCCATGCACGCCTGGAGATTATTTTAAAATGAGCTTTTCAAAATGTATTAGAAAATGTTTCTTGCAACTATTAGCAATATATGTACCAAAGCCTATATGGAGATTTGTGGTTTCAAAAAAAGGGCTGCTGAATTAAGAAAGAAGCACAGACCAAGCTTTTCCACTTTATAGTCCACGGTCTATTTTACAAGTCATATTACCTGGGACTTGCTGTTAAACACTCAGTGTACTGTAACGTTTCCTGGTAAGGTTTGTGAAAACACGCTTTTAAAAATGGAAAACCCATCTCCTCAGCTCATGTCGTTTTTCTACGTTTGTTTGCCTGATCTGGCAGCAAAGCCATCCATCAGTAACACGAAGACGACAATGAACTGCTCCCCCACTTTGCAGCTGCTTTGGCCCGTCACAGAATAAAAACATCTTTGCATGCAATGTGACCGCAGCTCCATCGTTCCAGCGAACCCCTGTCTGTATCAAACAGGTACAAAGAATATATGATTGACAGAAAAGCATCCAAGATATGTTTCTCTCTCTCTCTCTTGGTGACACTGTATACAGATATGGTTTCTTCTCTCTCTCTCTCTCTCTCTCTCTCTCTCTCTCTCTCTCTCTCTCTCTCTCTCTCTCTCTCTCTCTCTTGGTGATACTGTATAGAGATATGGTTTCCTCTCTCTCTCTCTCTCTCTCTCTCGGTGATACTGTATAGAGATATGGTTTCCTCTCTATCTCTCTCTCTCTCTCTCTCTCTCTCTCTCTCTCTTGGTGACACTGTATAGAGATATGCTTTCTTCTCTCTCTTGGTGACACTGTATAGAGCAGCTGTCAGTCACTCTCCCCGCTGTCAAGTGCAGAGGTCTGCAGAGCTCAGCTTCCCCTCATTGTATCATCCACTGACAAAGCGAGCGAGTCCTATTTAATTAGCAGCGTTTCAACCAGGGTGCACTGATTAACAGCCACACTGAACTCTGAATGATGGGACACTGGCTGGGGTTTGTACGGACAGTTATCACCTCTGTGTATTTCAGCTATTTCATGGCAAGCGTTCTCCACTAAGGCCCCATTCAAGGGAGTGATTCATTAAAAACTGTCTATAAATGTGATCGATCTTTCCAATGAGGATTAAAGAAATTCCTTCTGAAACCCTTTCTGTTGAGCCGGCGCTGAGCTGATGGAAGTGGCTTTGCTGTCAAGACCTGGGAGGAAATCCCAGCTGTGTTTACTGACCTCTCGACCAGGGCTGTGCAACTCAAGGGGCCAATGTGCGGGAGTGCATTAAAAGAACATTTCCAGAACTACAGCGTGTGATTTGTGAAAGAAAAACTCTTCAAGCGGTTTTCAAAGAGAGTGAGTCTCTGGTTGTTTGCAGAGCCTGCTGTAACTTCACTTCTATGAGGGAGCTTTTACAGAACCACTAATAAAGAGACTCCCTAATCCAGGGACTTGACCTTTCACAAGTAGAACTGGATTTCAGTGAACAGAGAGACACTCTAAATTAAAATGATCAAAGCCTGTGGACGCTTCGGATTGCAATATAGTTCACTTTAAAACCGCTAGGAGAACACCAAGTTCTAAACAAGGTTACAGACTTGAGCCGTCATCGAAAAAAAAAAAAAAAACACAGCAGGTTTACATGAGAACTGAAGAGGGGTCAACAATGACGACACACTGTAATCTGTAATCTGTAATCTGTCATCAGATTCTACACAGCCCTCTCAAAAAAAATGACAAGGATATAAAATAAACTCTCTTCAAACATTGCAGCATATTCTAAATCAGTTCTAGTGATCTATGACAAGCAGCTGGGGGACCATGACCAAGCCCCTGCAATGCATTTCACTGATCAGCATTAACACAGACAGGAGAGGAGGCCGTCACAGTGCAGCAGTACAGTTCAGAGAGCGCTGGGTCCCTGGGTCTCTGTGTGATCAGTGTTAACACAGACAGGAGAAGAGGCTGTCACAGTGCAGCAGTACAGTTCAGAGAGCGCTGGGTCTCTTTGAGGAGCTCTGCATTGCTAGGAGCTCTGCAATACATGAGATCATCCCTGGTCATACTGTATGAGATCACCCCTGTTCATACTGTATGAGATCACCCCTGTTCATACTGTATGTGTAACTTCAGACTAAACAAAGCCGTGGTTCTTAAGGGGTTAAAGTGCTTCAGCCACAATGAAATGGAAAGTATCAGGGCTTCAGTTTTATTATGATCCACAATGATAAGAAATCTGCACATGCTTCCTGTCAAATAAAGAAGCTCTGGATTTCCTTGCTCTTATCCGGAGAAAGAAAAGGAAAATTCCTTAGAAAGACATTTGCCTTCAAGAAAAATCAAGACAAGGTTGCTATAATCGGAGCCCTGTTTAACCTCTAATTTATTATGACGAGAGGCACCAGTTTGTTTTTTCATGTCAAATCATCTTTCTAAAAACATAAAAATACACTTTGAGGTTCATAACTATGTGAAAAATGAACAGTGGCTTCCGTGGGGGTTGCTACTCCTGTGCTGCCTTCAAATGGAGGAACACTTTGACGGCTATATGAATTATAGACAGATAACACGAAGCTGAAGCAGATCCTTGAACACGCAGAACATTTGTGATGCTTCAGCTATTTCTCTGCTCTGTCAATCACACTGAAGGTTTCTGCCCTGGTTTATTTGGTTCATACGGCACCAGTTTGTCTGTGTGCAGCCCGGCCAGGATGCATCTTCATGCATGTCATGTGGGAACCCAGAATTCATAGCAGACTCCTGAGGAGAAACAGAGAAGCAGGAGTGATGGCAGAGTCTGGGGGTCTGCCCGGTCCTCTTTTATTGCAGCCCTTTTATTACTCAGAGTTCGTGATTTTTATCAGAAGCCAGAAAGCAAAAGGTACAAACCTGTCAGTAAAGTGGTTCTTAGCAGAGACAAGCAGAGGAGGTTTATGGGGAGCAGATCCCAGTGTATCTGCTGATCAAGATAACGTTCCCATGGCTGTTCACTGCTCTGGCTGTGAGGCTCAGATTCCTACATCTGGGCTACGAGGAATTCCCATGCAATGCAATAAATCCTCTTGCAGACCTTTGCTTCAAAACATGAAGGCTGTGAATTTTCACATCTAAGCCTTCTCTTCAACTAGTTCTTACATTACACTGAAGCCTTCCACTGATTCAAAACATAGCATGGCGTACAATTCACAGATTTGGAATGGGATCTAACAAACAACATGCATGAGTGTTGAATAGGTGTAGGAAAACCTTCATTGTGGGGCAGCTGGATATTTTTCCTCACCACATAGGGGTTTGTGGCAGGGTGTCCTGCCCCCGTGTGTAGTTGGTGTTATATGGTGTATGTGGCGTGTTAATGTTGTCTGTTATATGTATGATTGTAGTGGTGCACAGAGTGTGGGTTTGATCGATATGTTTGTCTGTTTCGTTTCGTCTGTTCGTTTGGTTTGTCTGTTTCGTTTCGTCTGTTTGTTTGGTTTGTCTGTTTCGTTTCGTCTGTTCGTTTTGTTTGTCTGTTTTATTTTACAAAGTGTTTTTGTCTTGTTCAACCTTCTTTTTCTTGAATAAAGGCGCAAGCAGCACGTTTCACACCACAGTCTGTATCTGCCGGCTCTGTGGTATTATCCACCAGCCATCCTTGTGACAGAGTTGCATTTCTGAAATGGGGTATTCTTCTAAACATGGATGAACAGGAGAGGAAAACACGACTTGATTTAAACTACTGATCAAACGGCAACTTTACAGTAAAAGTTTAGGTTTCATTGCACTTGGGTTCCCTTTGATAATTTGTACATTATTCTCTTTTTCAGCAAGGTCTGGAGTCACGCATCTACATCTTTTGATCCGTATTGATGAGGAAACAGCACTTGAGCGATTCACTGTACACAGAGCTGCAACCAGACCAACATCGCCATCCTTTCAAATCAAACCATAATCACTTAATCCCACTTGATCACTGTTTTCCTATGAGCCTGATTGAAGATGGTTTCCACCCCACTTTTCAGATGGGCTTCCTTAGCAACAGCCATGGAGAAGGTCGGTGTCAGCGCTGACCTCACAGCTGGAATCCCTCAGCTTCGTATTGCGTGTGTTAATACTTTCACAGTGTGTTCCGGATGGCTTACTATGTACTGTTTCTAGTACTTGATTCAACTATTCCTTGTGTATCTTTGCAGGTATTTCGTCTCGTTCTGGTTTGTCCATTTTCTTTAAGTGATTGTTTTACTGTTTGCTTTTTCACAGCATGCCTCGGAGCACCTTTTCACCACAGTTCAGATTTCCAGTTTTTCAACATTAGAACACGTCGTGGCATTTGCAGTTGGGTTTGTTTTTGACAGCTCCAGCTTTTGTTTGGCTGCATACAACACACTACTACCCCCACCCATTCAAAACCTCTAAAAACAAACTACTAATGCTCTTTGAATTAAACAGTTTGTGTTTTCTGGTTTTTTGTAATGCTGCTGCTATTCAACGCTCACTGCTTCAATATTTGTCAAGTTTGTTTCAATATGTGTTTTTTAACTGTAATGTTTGCACGATTCATCTTTGTCAAAATTAACAGAAAGACACAGTATTGTATTGAAACGGCCGTACTGTGGGAGCCTCTCCAGAGGAGCATACCTTTCTGTTTAAGATCCAGGAGAGAGCTGAGATTCAGCACACTTCAAACACATCCTGTGAAACTTTAGCCCTGTTAGGACTGGATGCATCTTCAAACACAGCCTGTGAAACTTTAGCCCTGTTAGGACTGGATGCATCTTCAAACACAGCCTGTGAAACTGAAGCCCTGTTAGACTGGATGCATCTTCAAACACAGCCTGTGAAACTTTAGCCCTGTTAGGACTGGATGCATCTTCAAACACAGCCTGTGAAACTGAAGCCCTGTTAGGACTGGATGCATCTTCAAACACAGCCTGTGAAACTGAAGCCCTGTTAGGATTGGATGCATCTTCAAACACAGCCTGTGGAACTGAAGCCCTGTTAGGATTGGATGCATCTTCAAACACAGCCCGTGGAACTGAAGCCCTGTTAGGATTGGATGCATCTTCAAACACAGCCTGTGGAACTGAAGCCCTGTTAGACTGGATGCATCTTCAAACACGGCCTGTGAAACTGAAGCCCTGTTAGGACTCTCACTGTGCCCACCTGCATGAGTGATCAGTAACACGGACACAGCCCTTGTTTACTGCATGTCTTGGGCAGAGATCTATAAACACGCTGGACAGGGCTGCAGTGTAACAAGGCCTGTGGAAAACAGGCATTCCTCTTTACGCAAGAATGGAGACAAAGACGAAGCAGGCCTCCAGGGCTGCACTGAGCTGTCTAATCACAGCATTGGGTGCATCATGCTAGCTGTGCGTCTGCACAGTAATCATTTTGCAATGTATTTATCTGATGCTGCACCAGAAAGTCTATTGTCTAGAAAGGGTTAGCCCAAAGGAGTATTGCAGCATATCAATTTAGTCGGAGACGTTGGATCACAAAAAGTCAAAAACACAAAAACAAATATAAAACCACGACAGAAACTGGAGGTTTAAAAGAAGCACCCACCTGATTTCTAACTTGGAATTATCATTCCGATGACGTATTTAAGAATATTGCTTACAAGATTTGAAAACTGCTGATATCCCAGCTGTGACACACATATGGTTTATAGATTATACAGTATGACAGTATCCTATTGACAAAGGTAATTCAATGTTATTAGTGTGAAGAACAAATCCTATATCTTAAAACAAATGCCTACTTTTTAAATGGAAGGACAATAAACAAGACATAAGAAGTCTAGAAAATGGATATTATCCCTAAAATGACCACAGGATTAGGGTCAGGGTCAGGGTCAGGGATGTGAGTAGTCGGGTCAGGGTCAGGCTCAGGGTCAGGGTTAGGGCTCTGCACAGTAGTGTTAGGGTTAGGGTTAGGGTCAGGATCAGGGTCAGGCTCAGGGTCAGGGTTAGGGCTCTGCGCAGTAGTGTTAGGGTCAGGGTTAGGGTCAGGGTCAGGATCAGGGCTCTGCACAGTAGTTAGGATATGGGTTCTGTGCCTTAGGGCTACAGGTAGTCAAGCATTTCTCCACCAATGGAATTCATTAAAATCAGAAGTTTTCTTCACCTGAGGTGCAGGTATTTCTTTTTGCTGTGCAACCACGAAGATGCTTTATTGAACTGAAGCTGTATCTGTTGTTGTGTGCCTTCTTCAATAAAGCCCTGACCTCCACTACCAACATCTTCACAATGTCTCCCATAACAACCCAACCTCCTCTTCTTACTGTATTCCATTGAAAAAACAGTAAGATCATATTCATTTCAAAAACAAACAGTGGAATTTGAGGCATAACTACCAGATGACACACCACCACACCCCCACGCAGAAACAGACTGCGAAGTAAAGATAGGGTTATTACTGCAGGCAGACAGGCTTTGTTTTGTGTAGAAATTGAAAAACAGGTAAGTTGTGCATACAACAGGTTCACGAGATGTTGAACCCAATGGCACAGACAGCTTCCTCCACTTCTGTAAGCATGAAATTCTTCACTTTCTACAAACACCAGACGTCTGTTAAAAACAGACAGACTGCTGACTGGGATCCACGTTGCTGACCCAGATACCAAAGATGTGATTGCTCTCTGGGGTTAACCCTTACACTGCAAGGATATCTTTCTCAGGCTTCCAGAGTGTCGCTTCACCTTTTCCCAGACCTCAGCCAGATATGCAGCTGTGCCAGTTTACAGATAGCTTTTATTTATAGTACTAGGATATTAACAAGGGGTAATGGTCCTCACCTGAAGTTCACAGTGCAACAACGGTAATGACCAGACCCTTACTGTATTTCAATTGATTGTGTTTGTGCTTCAGCACTATAGTATAGAACTAAAGAAGCACCACTCCTGCTTGCATGATGAACACTGCTGTGCAGTTCCTTTGATCCAATCCAGCATGGAAGAGCTCCCTAATCACACATGTGTAAAATCATACAGATCACAGATGAGACGCTTTTAATAAGAGTCCTGTAACATGGGCCTGGGTCTGTATTGCCTGTATTAATACATGTTTGGTAATGGTACTAGTGCATTGGCTTTCTAGCAGAAGGATGATGGCGTTTCCTCAAAGAGGAAGTGCATTTGGAATGCATTTATACCCAAAGAATTCCCAGTGTGATTGCCCTTGGACAGGATGAGGGTTAATCTCCACTGAGTTCCATCGGAGGAAAGAATCAGACAATCAGACAAGCGTGGGAGTTTCACCTGAAGCACTCGCTCAAATGAAACTGCCTTGGAGGTGCATCTCCACTTCAGAGATCTACGGTAGAAATCCATTTTTCAAAACAAACATCTCTGCACCATTGCTTTAGTGAGCCTGGCAGAGTCACAAACACACAAGGGCAAGGATTTAGAAATCATACTCTATCCATTGTTTCGTATTCGCGTGTTTTGATTAGTTCATTTTTTATGTTCATGAATTTTCTTCAAATCCACGACCATATCAAACAGCTGATATTTCTTTACTACCGCAATTCTGATAAAACAGCTCAGCTCCCAATGCTCATAGTCTCCAGCTCCCAATTCATTTGTATGGAAGATAATGTGCTCATAGTCTCCTCTGTTTACCTTGGTTGAAAAGGCCTTGTTTAAAGTCCTGGGTTTAAGTTACTAATGCAGCCGAAGGGTGTGCACTGATCCCAGGGTTTATTCAGTGGAGAGCGCATGGAAGCGAATGTCACACTTTTGACTCTGGTATGGTTTAAGGAATCAGCGATGACTCACAGCAAATGTTTATCTATTCTGGAGTCACAGTGTTCTTTTTCTATTTGTTTGCATTTTGCCATTAACATCCCACTGACTCTAAATCTAGGATCCTCCACACCAATCTTCTTCTTTCACTCCAGACTGGTAATGGCTTTCTCTACTCGTGACTTTGCTTCACCAGTAATGCAGTGCCTCACGGGCCCGCACTGGTTTTAAACAGCAATCCACTAAATAAACAGAGAATGCACTTCACTTTTCAACAGCTTGGCTTTGAAAAGTAATTCATTTTGACTTGTGTAACCTTCGGGCTTCGACGTCAGGTCATTTGTGCTGTGAGGCAAAGCACAAGAAGACTTCCTATCGTAAAACCTGTTCAGAACCACTTGTGTCTCTTTTTAATGAGCATCTTGACATCATTGTCATTACAATTTCAAACTGAAGACGTGTTATCAACACAGATCAGATACATTTCTACTGCACCTCTTACAAACAGAATAAACTAAAGGCAGCGTGGCTCTGTTTGTATCTGCAGCACTGCACTGCACTTACACAGTTCAGGGTCACGTAATAAACTAAAGGCAGCGTGGCTCTGTTTGTATCTGCAGCACTGCACTGCACTTACACAGTTCAGGGTCACGTAATAAACTAAAGGCAGCGTGGCTCTGTTTGTATCTGCAGCACTGCACTGCACTTACACAGTTCAGGGTCACGTAATAAACTAAAGGCAGCCTGGCTCTGTTTGTATCTGCAGCACTGCACTGCACTTACACAGTTCAGGGTCACGTAATAAACTAAAGGCAGCGTGGCTCTGTTTGTATCTGCAGCACTGCACTGCACTTACACAGTTCAGGGTCACGTAATAAACTAAAGGCAGCGTGGCTCTGTTTGTATCTGCAGCACTGCACTGCACTTACACAGTTCAGGGTCACGTAATAAACTAAAGGCAGCCTGGCTCTGTTTGTATCTGCAGCACTGCACTGCACTTACATAGTTCAGGTCTTAGGTACCGACTTGGTTCCTCTGGTTTCTAAGGTAAATTAATCCCTGATATGGAAATAGTTGATGGCAGCCACTCCATTCTCTGTTTTCCGCGGAACCGATCCGATTCGGATCTAATACTGTGCACCTCCGTTTAAATATTCAAATATTACCAATCCGGATCTGTGTGGCGGCTTCCATCGCAGTCCCCGCAGTGCAGCTCATTTGAATAGACTCCGGTTTATTCCTATTGAAGAGCCCGGCATGTAAATAAACACATGCTGCTTTAAATGCACGGTTACTGCAGCACAATATAAATGGGGATTATTAGAATCATTTTACACTACCCCTGACTCACACAGAAAACATGCAAGCGTTAGCAAAATAAACAGTGTGAAGTACAGAAACACTTAGACTTCATTAAGTGCTAACAGTGGTATCATACAGACTGCAGAAATGATCTTTGCATATAACGCGATGTCCTATCCTGTAATTCACGGGGGAAACGGCTTGCCCCAGATTGAGCTCCGTGATCCCTTGAGATTCATGCAGAATATTGAGAGCTGCTACTACACTGTCCGACATATCATTGTACAGGGCAGGGGAGGGCAGCAGTGTGGAGTAGTGGTTAGGGCTCTGGACTCTTGACCGGAGGGTCGTTGGTTCAATCCCTGGTGGTGACACTGCTGCTGTATCCTTGAGCAAGGTACTTTACCTAGATTACTCCAGTAAAAACCCAATTGTATAAATGGGTAATTATATGTACAAATAATGTGATATCTTGTAATAATTGTAAGTCGTCCTGGATAAGGGCGTCAGCTAAGAAATAAATAATAATAATTATTGTACACAGCGCGGAGATATTACATGCACATTAACAGAGCGCATAAGGAAGGGTCTGTATTCGCTTCTTGTGCGTCTATCATTATTAGCAGTAGTAATAACAATAGTAGTAGCATTATTTATTCTTCATTCATGATACGTGTCTTCACACATGCATATTTCCACGCTGTTTTTGATCACCAGGCACACTTGTTATGAAGGTGGCGGTGCACATGCAGGAAAGCATACACTTTATATTTGACCATCAGCCCCGGCTCTAAATCGGAAAGATAAAGTTCCAATGTGTCGATCAATCCTGCTGTAAAACCCTTCAGAATATTAGATGGATTGTGTGCCATTTACTCAAAACAGGAGAACAAAGAAATCACACCAAAGATATTGTACAGCCTTAATTCCCTTTCACTATTTAACAACGAAACACTGAGGACTCATATCCCATATAAATGAATACATGTCTATAGCGCTTACACCTATTGGATCAATCTCCAGTGTTACATTTCATAAGAAAATGAATTTTTGGGCAACTTCTAGTGTTCAATCATTTTGAATATGGAAATGATTAAACAAAATATGTATTTTAAAAGCAGTCACATATGAAGCCAATACTTATATTCGTACCAGTGACCGGATTATTTAAAATAAAATACTGGGACCTAAATATTATCTGTGTAATCTGCCAATAATAACCAATCAATCGGCACGCTTTACTAGTCTTTCAGTTCATTTGATTGTATTTTTGTATAACCGTGAACGCTGTCTAAACAGACAGCTACAACATCACTGTCTACAGCACCGACAGGACGGCAGAGGGGGTTCGTGACGTCATCGGAGCGCTGGAGAAGCCTCGGGAGGAAAGTACACGCAGAGCAGCACAGACCGAATCTCCCACAGCACCCTGTACATCACCACAGCACCCTGTACATCACCACAGCACCCTGTCTGTCTGCCTGCCACTGGATCTATCACAGCCTGCATGGCACTCTGATGCGACTGTGGAGGAAACAAACTGGTAAGTGTGCGGTGACTCGCACTTTGATAAAGTGACAGTAGAAATCGGGCGGGTGCATTGAGATATTGACCGACAAGAGCGCTCGATTACATTGTAACTGGCTTGTTTTAATACCGGCTATTTCATACGGAAATGCTTCCTCCTGGCTGTGTGCCTGTCTTACCTATCTTATCTTCTGTTATAGTAATATTGTACAGGGCTACTGTATTTTGTAAAATGGAATAAATGCAGTGTTTTATGCGTTTTGTTAATTCAGTTAAACATATATAGTTTGCATGATGGTAAAAAGCACACACACGCCGATACAAGCTTTGTGTCCCTTTAAATATAGAAGATAGTTATTGCTTAAATAAATACGATGATGTTGAATTGAACTCACTACATAACCCACATTATCCATTGCAGTTACAGTATTTAGTTTTCAGTGAAAAGGTTATCACACAAAACACTGACAGCGAATCCATTTCAAATTAGTAGTGGTAACGTTGGTCAGGCTGGCTCTAAAGCCTGGGCGCTCTTAGGCGTCCTTGACATATATTTACATCATGAATTCTACAGTCTGCGTCTCGTCAAGACTGCAGATACGAGAACAATATAGAATTCCAGAGGGTGAAACCGAGGACGAAATGTAGATCTGTGTCCAACATAATGAATGTCCTACCGTCTGTCTCATTATTGCCAATGATATATCCTTTTACTTAGTAAATCGTAGCATAACATCAAGCACTTTAGTGTGCACTGTTTACACGTCGCCTTTACACGGGACAGCAGGCACGGCTTCATAAGGGTACCGGGTAGAGTGTAGGTTTTATATCCTGTGCTTACGGGCGGGTGGTGGGTACTCTACATAACCCTCAAAACATTAGAGAATTAGCTCTTTGTATAAATATCTATAGGCTACTGCAGAATACATAATGTCCAATGGATGTCAGCTACAGAACCGCACAGAAAAAGGGGTTCCCTTTTCTGAAGTTGCCGCGGTATTGTATTTTCATGTCAGAGTCAAGGGAGGCGATCAGATCAAAACAGAATCAAAGGGCATGCTTGCGCTTATAAAAACAGCGCGTCGTTTCAGCCTGTCACGATTTACTGTTAGCATACAGTAAGACAGCAAGCAGCTCCCGGAGATGAGAGACCCACGGATATAGCAAAAGTTGAGACTCAAAAGTTGCTTGCAAACTCTTGGCAAAATATCGTTTTTTGTTTGTCTGTTTGTTTGTTTGTTTGTTTGTTTGTCTGTTTGTTTGTCTGTTTGTTTGTTTGTTTGTTTGTTTGTTTATTGGTTGGTTTGGTACACTTGCCTTTAACCCGACGGCAGAATCCTCTTTTGCCAATGGCGTGTACTGCACATGACAGCACAAAAGGGTTATTTGAATTAGCAGATACAGATGAAACGAATCCTCTACTGGATTCATTGTTAATAATTAAAAGTGTATATTATTATTATTATTAGTTGTAGTAGTAGTAATATGAATATTATTAATAGCTGTGGTATTATTATTATTATTATTATTATTATTATTATTATTATTATTATTATTATTATTATATAAGCCTATAACGAATTAAAACGACCCTTTCTGACAGCGATCAAAACAACAGCATAGTGAAACTGAATTTATAATTCTTTGAAAACAACATGCATTGTTTGTTGTATAAAATATCTCCGTGTTTTAATGGTGTTTTGATTCTGAAATAAATCATTAGCCTGTCTTTTTGTGATTTGCTAATCATTTCCAGTCGAATGACTCGTTACAGTACAAGCAAAGAAATGGAGTTCACACTCGTATTCTACTCTACTGAATGTGATCACAAAAACAGCATTATCAAAAGCCTACTCTAACTGTACATGCAGTTTAAATATTTAGTATTAGTAGTATTAGCAGCGATATTATTATTATTATTATTATTATTATTATTATTATTATTATTATTATTATTATTATTATTATTAGCAGTGGTAGTATTGTAACAGTAAAATGTTTAAAGAATTACACAAACCAACACACACACACACACACACACACACACACACACACACACACATATATATATATATATATATATATATAAATATACTACTACACATTATTATTGATCATATACACTATAATCAAAAATATTATTCAACTCATTTTAAACACATCTTAGTGTTGCTTTTATTTATTCGACAAAAAACATCGGCCAACAAGTGTCACCAAAATACCCCAAAATACCCCAAATACCCCAAATACTCAAAATACCCCAAATACTCAAAATACTCAAATACCCAAAATACCCACAATACTCAAAATACTCAAATACCCAAATACCCATTACACAGCGCAAATAAAAAGTGCTTTTAGATGTGTTGACTCTGAAAACGCGCAGCCCGCCTTCAACCTGCCAGCATGAGAGTTCTCAAATGTACAATTTAATGTTTCCATTCAAAAGCCATCGTGTGCTTCTTGCATTTCACGGTAAAGAAACGCACCCTACACGCTTTCATTTTATTCTGTTCGTTCTTGAAATCCCTGCCTTGATGATGTTGAGGTCGATTCTGAAGGAACTGAAGCACAATGAAGACGAAAGGCTGTGCTGGTGTGGTTGGCTCCGGCCGTGCTGCATGTGTGTCGATTGTAAGGATTTTAATATGCGTGTTTATTTCAATGACAGGGATTTGGAATGGAACTGCAGTTCTCTAAGAATGGAACGTCCTGCGTGGAGCCGGGTAAGGAATCTCTGAATGTATTTGTGGGAGTCCTGAAGCGTTCAATTAGCTTTCATTTTCATGTTCTGAGTCCTGGGTAAGCGATTGAGCAGGTCTGCTCTAAAGCCAGAAGCCAAGCATGTGGCAACTGCAGTTTAAGAGGCGATGGGAAGCTTTGTGCGCAACATGTTATTGCAAAATGATTGTGGTTAACTTTCTGGTGCTGAACATTGTTATATGTATCATTCTCTTTCAGTGCGCTTGGTTTGAAATAGGTCCAAATTGGTCAGGACGTAATTGACATGAAGAATATCCTCTATGGAAATCCGGAGGAACTTGATGAAAGAGTAGTGCGCTGAATACACCGGATACACACAATGCCACGACCCTCGGGTTTGATATAAGGCCATACATACAGCCAGATATCAGGATATATATATAAATACATTTCTGATTATACATTTCTGTGTGTGTGTGTATATATATATATATATATATATATATATATATATATATATATATATATATATATATATATATAGACACACACACACACACACACACACACACACACACACACACACACGAAGGTCGTAAGTGTTTATTTGTTACTTAGAGGCTAATCTCTGCAGTGCAGCTCTATTGAGAATTAATCTGTATACTCAGCACAGACTGATGACACAGAGCTCTAGAAACTCATTTCAATCAATAGGAATGACCCTGTGCCACGAGCTCACAATCCCAGCGTGCTTGATTAGCCTAGCCGGTTTTATTAGGCGTTGTTTGCTTATATAAGACCAGACATATATTTTATTTTATTCGTTTATTTATTTAGAAGACTGTGTGGTCCAGTGGTTAAAGAACAGGGCTTGTAACCAGGAGATCTCCTGTTTAAATCCCACCTCAGCCACTGACTCATTGTGTGACCCTGAGCAAGTCACTTAACCTCCTTGTGCTCCGTCTTTCGGGTGTGATGTAATTGTAATTGACTCTGCAGCTGATGCATAGTTCACACACCCTAGTCTCTGTAAGTCGCCTTGGATAAAGGCGTCTGCTAAATAAACAAATAATAATAATAATTTGAAAAAATAAATGTAACCTTTATTGTAGTTCCAACACGCGCACACAAAACGAATGTTTAATTATTAAGCATTCGCGAATTGAGAATATACTTAAATATGCACATCTGAACCAAAACAAACACGCACGGTGAAGTGAATCGGTCGCATAGCCTTGATGTTTAACTCTGGATACATTTCATTTACACTTTAAATGGGCAACGTCATATAAAAAAAAACGTCGCTGCGAATCGAGCTTGTGTCAACAGCAACAGGATATGAAATGTACGGTGATATGGGCCTGAATTACCCGCTGTGTCTTGAGAGTGACACGTTAGGAGTACGGCATGAAGGGGCTTGGATATTACCTACCGTCACTGCAAACAACACGATGTGTTACACTGCGTCACTGCAAACAACACGATGTGTTACACTGCGTCACTGCAAACAGCACTGTGTGTTACACTGCGTCACTGCAAACAGCACGATGTGTTACACTGTGTCACTGCAAACAACACGATGTGTTACACTGCGTCACTGCAAACAGCACGATGTGTTACACTGCGTCACTGCAAACAGCACGATGTGTTACACTGTGTCACTGCAAACAACACTGTGTGTTACACTGCGTCACTGCAAACAACACGATGTGTTACACTGCGTCACTGCAAACAGCACTGTGTCACTGCAAACAGCACGATGTGTTACATTGTGTCACTACAACAGCACGATGTGTTACACTGTGTCACTGCAAACAGCACGACATGTTACACTGTGTCACTGCAAACAGCACGACGTGTTACATTGTGTCAATACATCAGCAGGATGTGTTACAGGGCACGGAGCTCTCTTCGGGTGTGAATCTTAAGCACTTTCATTCTTATGTTCTTATGTTCTTATGCACCTCGCGAGGGCCGTTGTTTTCTCTATTATTATCGCCTGAGTCCTGACTCTCTCTCTGAACGCCCGTCATTAACGCACGATTAAATACTGATAAATGCTAGAGGTCTCCTCCCGGGCCGACCAGCCCTGTTTTACACTAAATTTATTGTGTTATTAAAACTGTTAAAGCTCTAGCTAACATTAATGCCGTCTAGCTGGGGCGGCTTAAAAGGCTTTAGCTAAAGGCTTTTGAAGACAACCCCCACATTAAACTCCTATTATAGAAAGGCTTTGGCATGAAGGTTTTGCAAATAAGAAAGAGGAGCTGCGTCCGCTTGTGCAGTCTGGAGATAGTTAATCGCGCCTTTATACTTCCAGCACTTTACTGCGAGTGCCCAGGATTTACACATGAAACCACGTTCATATCTTTACACTGACTTACTGTAGGCTCTGTTGTATTGGGTAGCAGCTTTTAAAATCGTGCATGCCGCGGTACCGGTAAAAGGGATGGGAAAAAAACAGAAAACAGAAAACAGAAAACAGATGTTATATTTTTTTCTTTATGCCATAAAAATGCAAACAATGATGAGCAATCTTCAAGTTGCACCCGCGTTTACCTTCAATTGCCTTTTTTTGCTTGTTTCATTGCACATTCACATGCTATTTTTTGCTAGTTTCATTTTTTTTAATTTGCTCATTTAATTGAGAAATCAGCACTGTCATTCCATTTTAAAAAACCAGTGGAGCGCACTTCTAACTGCACAGTGCTGGGTTCAAAAGCAATGGAGCACACTTCTAACTGCACAGTGCTGGGTTCAAAAGCAGTGGAGCGCACTTCTAACTGCACAGTGCTGGGTTCAAAAGCAGTGGAGCGCACTTCTAACTGCACAGTGCTGGGTTCAAAAGCAGTGGAGCACACTTCTAACTGCACAGTGCTGGGTTCAAAAGCAGTGGAGCACACTTCTAACTGCACAGTGCTGGGTTCAAAAGCAGTGGAGCACACTTCTAACTGCACAGTGCTGGGTTCAAAAGCACTGGAGCACACTTCTAACTGCACAGTGCTGGGTTCAAAAGCAGTGCAGCACACTTCTAACTGCACAGTGCTGGGTTCAAAAGCAGTGGAGCGCACTTCTAACTGCACAGTGCTGGGTTAAAGCTTTCTTATTAATATATTATTGTCGGTTGACCTTAACAAAATGAAAATCTTAAATATATATTAACTTGATTTGTTTTTAATTAACATATGAAACAGGGACAATTCTTGTACCTTTTTTCTTTATATATATATATATATATATATATATATATATATATATATATATATATATATATATATATATATAGTGCAAAAACGTCATTTGAAAAACCTGTGCTTATCCAAATACACATTTTATTTCGATTTAATATATAATAAATACTATTGTGATCAAACAACACGGCACTTTAAACATCCTTGGTCGCTGTACAGACTAAAGTTTCTACAGTTCAGTGAAATAATTCTAGATCTGAGGTAAGCGGAATGCGTTTCTGCAGAGTCACAACAGTATAAGTGTGTATTTATACAATCTAAAAACATTTATATAATCTTTTTAGATTCAGAAGAAATCGCCGTGATGAAATATATTGTTTCTAAGAATACTCAAGGATATATGAGTGTTCATAGATAACCTCACAGTCGTTGGGGCTGCATATACACACAGCGTTACCCCGTGTGTGTATATACCGCTTTCAAACACATTTAAAGGTAACTCTCTGACAATAAGGCTTGTGCATTTTCCTACAGAAAGGTGCCCAACCAGAATTTCAGAAGCTTTTTCATGGAGAAATGCGGCTACGTTATGAAACTGGCGATTAAACCTAGTTTTAGCTACAGGCTCTCACTATGGCTTCTTTTTAGTATTGTGGATTAGGCTGTTGTCATGTTTTACTTTGTTAAAAATGTGTTCTGGAGTTCGTAATAGTACAAGGTGTGCTCCAGATACGGATACAGCCTCTAATATATATATATATATATATATATATATATATATATATATATATATATATATATATATATATATATATATATATATATATATATATATATATATATATATATAACAGCACCTGTAGAACTCCTCTTTTTGTATCCTGGGACACTATCACCCTTCATTTAAATGTGCTTCATTTTGCTCTTATCTGCCCCCTATTTTACTGCATTTAATCCTGTACTTCAGAATACTGTAATCTGCCAAGTGTTTAACCTGTAGTACTTTGTATTTAATCACATCCTGATGTAACTATCACTATTATCTGCTGTATTATTGAATTGTGGTTTGTCACACTTGTACTTTGTTTGAACAAAAGTTATTGTATTTCTTGCTCTTATTGTATTACTTGTATTGTAACACTTGAAATGTATTTGCCTACGATTGTAAATCGCCCTGGATAAGGGCGTCTGCTAAGAAATAAATAAATAAATAAATAAATAAATAAATAAATAAATAAATAAATAATAATAATAATAATAATAATAATAATAATAATATATAATCAGCTGCCCAACGTTTCGATATGTTGTACATATCTTTCTCAAGGGAGCCTGTGTCTGAATCAAAACATTGGAAGCATTTCTAGGTTTTTGACGGCATGACAGCTACTTGTTATTGTTTATATTCAAATCCATGATTTATTCTTACATGACGCAATGATGTTCTATATATTGTGACATCATTAGTACTTCTATCTTTAAATCTGTTTTAATTCTAATTAACATTATTTTATATAAACTTATATTTATATTATCATGCAATGCTGGCTCTGAGGATCAGACTTGAATTCTTTTATATAAAGTTGTTCCAGTCTCTCCATTTGATTTCATCACACTTTTCACAGGCTATTCCACATTGCTATTTTTACAGCAGGTATTAGTTTTTAGTGGCTATGTGTTGTTCTTCTGTTTCATTATATTTGTTCTTTTGTCCGTGTATTTACACACTTTACATGTACTAATGCAAGTATTTGTAGAACCTGGTCTGTCAATTATTCTTTTATGTTTACTGTGAACTAAAATATCACCTAAATTAGCTTATCTTTTGAATGCTACAACTGGGGCATTAAGACATACTTTTTTTTAAATTTTTCTGAATTATGTAGAATCTGCAAGTGTTTCCAAACTATCTTAGAAATATCAGGCAAATGTTTAGAGCAAGTCATTACTAATGGGACTCTTTTGACCTTTTTATCTCTATTTTATAATCTAGTAGATCATCTCTTTTTAGTTTATCCACTTTTCTTAACTCCGTCTCTATAATTCTTTCTTTGTATCCTCTTTTTTTAAGATTTGTTTTTAATACATTTCTTTGTTTTAGAGAGTCACTTTCTTTAGAGCATATTCTTCGTATTCTTATTCCTAGACCCTTTGGGATTGCCCTTTTAGTGTGTATCGGATGTGCAGAGGACATGTGGAAATACTGGTGCATGTCAGTAGGTTTACAGAAGAGGTCAGTCTCAATTGAACCTTCTTCAAGTTTTACTATGGGATCGAAAAAATATATTTCTTTTGTTGTCAATGGAAGGTCCACCTTAATATTACCGTGGATTTCATTTGCTATTTTATGAAACTGGACAAGAGATTCTTCTCCACGTGTCAAAACCCCCAAAATATCATCTACAAACCGAATGTATTCTCAAGGTTCTCTTTCCGATTTTCTATGTAATTGTTCTTCCCATTTCCCCATGCGCGTACTGGCAAAATGCATTCCTAATTTAGATCCTATCGCTGTACCATCGTTTTGTTTGTAAATCTTATCAACAAATGTTAAATAACTGTTTTCTAAAACCACGTTGATCATGTTCAGCACCTCTGCTGTTGCAGTTGATTTATCTAGTCTATTATCTAGTGCTTTTTGACAAGCTTCTGAAGTTTCTTTACGAGGGACACTTGGGTACAAGGATTTTACATCCATGCAAAATAGAAATGTATTCTCCGGAAGGTTGTGTTTTAAGAGTCTTTTAAAAATAATAATAATTATAATAATAATAATAATATATTTATTTCTGCATACACATTTTCCATAAACAAAAAAACATTGATTTATGCATACAAATGTTTCAATAACAAAAAAAAAAACATTAAATGTAGAACAATATATTTATTTCTGAATACACGTTTTCCATTTACAAAATAATTTTGAATGAGCTTACAGTGATATTTAAACTAGTTCAACATGGTACTGAGCAATACTGTGATTCTGTTAAATGCAGATGAAATCATTTAGGACCTTCGTCTTTTCAACAGAAAATCGCACTTCGGTTTTTGACACAAAACGCCACAGAAAGTAGTGAATAGGGATATTTACTTAGTGCAGCATTGTGTGGCACTTGGAGTTACACGGGACTCCTGAAGCCTTACAAAGCGCGAAACCCGGTCACTGGAGACAAAGACATCGGTAACTCTTGAGATTTACCGGTAAATGTCCGAAGTAAAGCGTTATCATGTTTATTTAAGACATTTACCAGTAAATCTTAAGATTTGGCAATACTGTGACTTTTACCGTCCATCATACACCGGGCTTTATTATACAGCAGGGATCTGGGTCCATCCCCCACACTGATGTGAGGCACGCATGATGATGCCGGTATCACTGATGCAACAGACAACGTTTCCAAGTGCTGGTCTGAACGAGACAGCGCCTGTCTGTGTGATTTATTCTAACCCACAATTAGTGTATTGTTGTAAAAATGAGCCAGTCAGCTGTGTTATTATGCACACGTAGTTTAGTTTAAATATACACGGTGAGACTCTAGTAAATAACAACACTGAAACACCTACAGCACTGGCCATGCATAGGTCCCTGATTGCTTGCGTGGGCAGTTGAATGAAACAGCAGACAGTCTGGAAAACAGCCATTAATAAACGGGACACGTGCATCCTGGTTATAGCTGATCGCTGGAAAGTAGCGTCTATTCTCTTGAGTAAACTCGCTGGTGTAACGCAGCTCTCTACTCACACCCCCGTCTCTATATAGAGAGCGGTGGGCAGGATGTGACCCGGCAGTCTCCCTAAATAACATCACGATTTAAACATATGAAGAAGGAGAGGCGTTTCTGTTGAACATTTCGTGGGTTTGTTGTCTAATTCGCAAGCTCTGGGCTCTGCATCACGTAATCACTACCAATAACACGAAACTGTAGTTCCAGACAGTTGAAGTCGACGCAGAGACGCCTATGTTTTGTACAAGTGATCTATTTAACGAGTTTCTTCATGACTGAAATGCTCTGCATGAATAATTCATTTCACAAGCTCTGTTAGTCTTCCCCATGACACTTCCAGCCTCTTTATGAGCCTCTTAATAGAGGCAAGTCAAACACGTCAAACAGCATCACCTACCCAGCTAAATGGGTTTTCTTGGCATATAAAGAATCGTGATGGGAGATTAGTCGTATTATTGGCGTGGTTATTCTTGAGAGAACCGCCGAGCACGTACCTGGGTCACTTGTTTGAGAAGCTACCCCTACACGACTCATTAGACAGGCCGTTTTCTTTGTACCTGGTTTTGGTGTCTGTTAGATGCAGCGTGCCCCTGGACCTTACTGCATGTTATATTCAGCAAGGTGGCATCTTGTCGCGGGTTTCTGAACAATGCTATAGTTCTCTCTGCTGTATGACTCGACCCAAATCAAACTGACCTTCTGGTGGTAGCACTTCAAAAATAAAAAATAAAGCGCTTAAAATATATAGCGTTGCCTCACCCAAGAAGATAATTTACCGTTCTGAAAAATACGACTACTATTACAGCTAATAATAATAATTATTATTATTTATTTCTTAGCAGACGCCCTTATCCAGGGCGACTTACAATTGTAACAAGATATCACATTATACATTATTTCACATTATACAGATATCACATTATTTTTACATAAAATTACCCATTTATACAGTTGGGTTTTTACTGGAGCAATCTAAGTAAAGTACCTTGCTCAAGGGTCCCCCACTGGGGATTGAACCCACAACCCTCCGGTCAAGAGTCCAGAGCCCTAACCACTACTCCACACTGCTACATTGAATAATACATTGAATGGTGGCGCGCACGGTTTCACAATGTGCCAGATCAGCATGTTAGCAAACAGACCAATACAAACTAGAGAGAGAAATCACATCAGTGGACTAATGAGTAACCAATAAACAGATACATGAATGAATGGAGGATACAGGGTGATCGATGGTATAGTCTTTACTACTGTAAATACTGGGGGGTAATCATCTGTTTCAGCCAAAGGCGCCAGATGAGGATTTATCAGCTTTAGAGTGCCAGAACACATCAAGCCTCATTAATGACCTGCAATAGAAAAGTGGCTTGGAGCGGGGCTTTCCTCTCTCCGCGCAGCAGAGCGCTGAAACAATGAAGCTATAGTAACGCACTGCCCTGGCCGGCCATCGATTCATTACACGAATTAAGCACGTGGTGTGAATAGAGCTGTGCTGTCATAACAGCAGTGTCACGATTTCATTTGAGAAACAGGAAACAAACTGTAACCTTTATTACCCTATAGGCACCGGCGTATGGCGCGATGTCCTTATCCGCGCATTCCCGAGTTCCCCTCATCTCCCAAACCCCCCATCCTGTCTGTTCTGCAGCGATGCCGCGTCAGTGACCTGTACTGGTTCCTTATCCCAGCCGTGTCCACCTCTTCACCGCCGCTCCCCTCTTCCTGTGCGTGCTTCTCATGTACTATTGTACACAGTTTACTTTTTAATGATAAAGTGCGAACGGCCCTACACTGAGAAGTGTTTGAAGAGATATTTAGCGTGGAGAGGATCGGGTTGGTAGAAACACTGAGCCTGTAGCTATTGCGAGTATTTCATTCCTACTCTTTTTTTAAAGTCACTGGAATATGAGAGACGCTATCCTTTGAGTGAAGGCGTACCAGCGTGCTTTAAACTGAACGTGCAAACTACGAGAACTTCTCAACGCACTTGTGTTAAAGGCAGGCTTTGTAAAATCTAAATGTCCATGGTTGTGTGTTTTTGTTTTTTAATTGAGCGCATTTGTGTTTAAACTGCATGTACAGTTAGAGTAGGCTTTTGATAATGCTGTTTTGTGATCACATTCAGTAGAGTAGAATACGAGTGTGAACTCCATTTCTTTGCTTGTACTGTAACGAGTCATTCGACTGGAAATGATTAGCAAATCACAAAGACAGGCTAATGATTTATTTCAGAATCAAAACACCATTAAAACACGGAGATATTTTATACAACAAACAATGCATGTTGTTTTCAAAGAATTATAGATTCGGTTTCACTATGTTGTTGTTTTGATCGCTGTCAGAAAGGGTCGTTTTAATTCGTTATAGGCTATATTAATAATAAAGTCAAATGCAGTTCAGCAATGTCAGTGTTTCGCGGTGATTATTCACGTAACACAACGTTTAAAAAACCCTTGATACCTTGGTATCTCCCGCGAATGAGTTTGAAATGCCACTATGAGGAAACGTGCGCGCAAAGCTGGAACACAACAGCTCGGGCTATGGCTTGCGGATCCCGTGCAGCCCTGCAGTATCAGTTGCAGGATACATGAGAATAATAAAGCGCTTACAGAAACCGTATCCCAGAGTTATGAAGGACTGCAGAGGGAGCATTTCAACAGTGACAGATATAATGGAAGAGATAGGCTGGTCATGCACGCATCTTTAAAAAAGGACCTCAATATGGAAAATGGGTCACTCGATCATTTTATAGGCGCCAGTGTTTAAATTGAAGACATTCTTGGTTTATATTACAATTCCGATTCAGACTGTGTCACAGCTAACATTGGAATATGAGAGTACAACAGAGTGAGGCCTCCGCCAGCGCCGGCTGTCCTCCCGTAAAGGCGCAGAAGCAGCTATTAGACTGCATTGTAATTGAGTAGCCCAAACTGGGACCAGCTCATTACTGATTTAATAAAGAATGGAACATTTAATAAATGACTGTAATATTCGAACGTGCCTCTTTTAAGTGTTTCATCCCACCGATAACTCGTTTCAATAACTATGTAGGCTACAAGACACCATGACAGCTGTTATGATGCAAAACACGAAACAGCGCGCTCCCCGCGGTGTTTACAAGAGAAATAGACAGTATTGCTGTAAAGCGAAATCGTTCTGCGAGACCAGGAGATATCCGCATGTTTTGCTATAGCCCAGCAATTGTGCTATAAATGGTTGCTTATTAATTATTAACCTCGAGAGCTTACTTCGTGTGCAGGTGTTGTAGCACGTGCTTCAATAGTTTATTGCAGACTGATAGGTTGCTCACGTGTGGATGTCGGTTCCCGTCGTACCTTGCAATAAAGCAACACCATTGTTGAGATGTGTGCATTTTTACAAGACGAAGGAAATGCACAGCAAACGGGTTTCGTAAAAAACTAAAACCAAGAAATAATTGAAAAATGTTACAGTACGTATTGATAATTGAAAAAAGTACTATAAAATAGATAGATAGATAGATAGATAGATAGATAGATAGATAGATAGATAGATAGATAGATAGATAGATAGATAGATAGATAGATAAAAAAAATAAACATTTAAATTACGCAATCAAAAGCAGCTGCATTTACACCCAAATCTTGAAAGAAACCAATTCAATTAAGCGCAGTAAAACACTCCCACACCCCGCTCAAAAATGGCGCACCTTTTTTCTGTTTTAATCCCGCACTTTAGGGATTTACTCGAATTCTGTTTTCCTGGTTTCAGGGCTCAAGCAGTACAATACAATACTGTGGCGAGCACATACCGCAGAACAGGGGCGCTGGAACAATGGACCCGCAACCCTATAGTTCCTGCGCCCCTGAAGCAGAACGCGAGGAATTAACTCACGTGAGTTTTATTCAAATATCTGCTCTCCAAGCGGTATACTGTGACAGTGACCCCAGAAAGTCGCTGTTCTACCCTTCCAAAACCCTGGTCCCCCTTCTTGAGCGCACGATGACTCGATTGTGATCAGGAGCACACCGTATATTATTATTATTATTATTATTATTATTATTATTATTATTATTATTATTATTATTATTAATATTATTATTATTATTATTATTATTATTATTATTATTGTGACAAGATATTACATTATTTTTACATACAATTCCCCATTTATACAGTTGGGTTTTTACTGGAGCAATCTAGGTAAAGTACCTTGGTCAAGGGTACAGCAGCAGTGTCCCCCACCTGGGATTGAACCCACGACCCTCCGGTCCAGACTCCACCCAATAGTAAAAACACACGAGTGCACATGCAATAATTAATCATTACCAACTGCACCCTTTTGTATAAAAAGTGCTACTTTACGCATAACCAGCATGTCGAGATATCTGTGAGACAGGAGACATTTCCCCATGAAGACACAGCTTCAGCAATCAGGGCAGATGCAGGGCAGCAGTGTGGAGTAGTGGTTAGGGCTCTGGACTCTTGACTGGAGGGTCGTGGGTTCAATCCTGCGAGTACGAAACACTATTGCTATTTGCTATTATCTATCTATCTATCTGTCTATCTATATATCTTATGTTCTTATCTATCTATCTAACTATATATCTATGATGTCACAATATATAGAACATCATTACATCACGTAAGAATAAATCATGGATTTGAATATAAACAATAACAAGTAGCTGTCATGCCGTCAAAAACCTAGAAATGCTTCCAATGTTTTGATTCAAACACAGGCTTCCTTGAGAAAGATATGTACAACATATCGAAACGTTGGGCAGCTGGCTCTTTGAGCTGATTATATATATATATATATAATCAGCTCAAAGAGCCAGCTGCTTTATATATATATATATATATATATATATATATATATATATATATATATATATATATATATATATATATATATATAAATTTTAAGAAAAAGGAAAACTGCTGTGTACCAAAATGATCAATAAGAAAAAAGAAAAGGATATTTCAGGTACTTAAAAAGGTAGAATAATTGATTACAGATCAATTATCAGGACGTTTCGGACTACAAGTCCTTCATCGGCTTATCTATCTAAATTAATTTAGCAGGGATAGATTACATACATTGAAATATAATGACACATTAATACTATTTGCTAAATAGCCCCATTACAACCCGATTTGCATATCCACTTGTATACTGTGTGTGTTTCTGGGGTGTTTTGTGTTCGTGCGTGTGCGCCTCCAGTTGCCCGTAGCTCCGCAGACAGTCCTCATAAACACGCAGAGTTCTTCTACCCCGTAAAGCGACTGTGCCATTACGTTCCCCAGAGACGCACCCGAATAGGCTCCTGCTGCTGAAGCCCGATTAGACCGAGCTTGCCATGTGGGTGGGGACCTTGTAGGAGTTGGGGAGGATTTCTACTTAAAATAGGAGGAACTCGAGCACAGACACTTCAACTCCAGCAGGTTTACTTCCTTCAGCGAAAACAGAAACGCGCACACTGTCATTTCTCCGTGTGAGCGCCGCGGTCAGAGGAAACCTGGCAGAACCGAAGCAGCAGTGTTTGAAAAACAACCGACTTTAACCATGACTTCTGAACCAGGACTTGGTGGCATACGGATTCTCTAACCTGCTGAAACGCCGGGATGCACAGTTCAATCGTCCTGTAGTTAATACCACTGATTTGTTTTGAAGGTGGGATGAATTTGGACAGTATACCCGAAGCCGTGAGACCCCCGCCTGCACGCGACATGGCCTCCACCTTTCACCTGCCGAGATCGTCAGACAGCGCTCGAGAGCCCATAGAGAATTCGAGCAGCGAGTCGTCAGACACGGAGATCGCAGGTAAGCAGAAACGTCAACTTTGTAATATGGGTAAGTTGCCGAAAGCGCTTTTTATTTTTCTACATGCTGTTGCTTGTCAATTTTTTTATATACAAAACGTGCCAGAAGAAATGTGAAAAAGGGTTGGCTGCGCTGAAGTGGATTTGCCGTTTACGAGTTCATGCGGTGATCTGCTATGATAGCTGCAATTATAGGAACAAGAAACGACAGCATTTTGGCGATAGCGCTTACCTCAAATGAATCTGTGCTACAACTGACAGTATCTTGTATATCCATGCACTGGTGAATCACAGAAAGACTTCATTAGGAAACCAAGTTTAATTGCGGAGCACATTGTAGGCCCTGCGGATTATAAAGCACAGTGCCGAGTGCTTTTGCACCCTGTATTTTAAATTGGACAGCTAACCCGGTGTATTAAAAACGACGAATACAACAGCTGCTTCAGATCGTGTCACTTATTTCAATTCAACAGTAATGCCCGTGTAGTCTATAGATGCAGTGTGTTTGTTTTGTTTACACTGCGGTCTGAACTAGCTAATAGAAAGTTGGAACAGTTCACAACGTGTAGCCTGTAGTGTAGACAGAACCACGGATCCACATACGTCTGTATTGGAATGGTCCGTGTTTTTGTTCTCTTGGTAAATAATTTTGCTGTGTTGGACTTTTCGCGATTTAAATTCAGAAGGCATTTTTCAGTCAGTAGGCCAGCACAGGCCTTGGCTGCAGTGTTACTGCGCGTTAAGTTTTCTACTTTCAGGGGACAAAGTTAATAAAAGTTAATAAAACCAGCCCGCTCTTTACGCGTGCAACACGACAAAATGTTAACAATTAAGTTCAACAGTGTAGCGTAACAATCAAACAACCACAGACAACTACATGACAGAAATCAAACCAAGGTGAAACACAGTTCTCTCAAATTAGCGATTTTCTTTTACATAGACACGACTTTAGAAATCATGTCATTTATTTGTGTTGTACACATAGTGACTCAAAATACTGTATGCCAGGAAAATACGGATCCCCCGAATAATTACCGCCTGAATAATGAACTAGTTGCATTTTTACGAAACGAAGTTAACCAGATTTCAGTGGAATACACAGTCAAACCAACGGAATATTCGGTAAGATGTATTGTCATTTTTGAAGTCCAATGCTTGCAGGATATAGGGCTATGATAGGTCAAGCGAAATGGTAAAAAATGAATTTTGAACAAAGTTACATATTTTATTATTTATTTATTAGGAGACGCTCTTTTGCATGCATTGTGCAGTAACTATCTCAATAACTAAAAATGCGAATGCAAAAGGTAATACAAATTGAAGCACGAGTATACAAGTTATATATATATATATATATATATATATATGTGTGTGTGTGTGTGTGTGTGTGTGTGTGTGTGTGTTATTAATCTTACATTAAAAGTTAGTGATTTGTAGAATTCACATCACTGTGGCCTTCCCTAAAAATGTTGTTAAAAATAAACTTAAACTTCTGTTATTCAGATGGCCTATAACCCAATTGTGCCGGAGTTAAAACTATCTTATTATTATATTCAAGTACACGAGCACACGAACCGAAACGCTATAGCGAATATAAATAACAGCAAACATTTATCAGAAGGTCAAATTAAATAAACGGTGTCAACAAAACATAACCACGATTTAAAACATCACGAATAATAATAATAATAATAATAATAATAATAATAATAATAATAATAATAATAATAATAATAATAATAATACGATATGCATGTAATTGCATCAATGCTGTATTTACTTTGTATTGTTCTTTTTGCAGAGAGAGATAGGAGCGCAGAACACAGAAGTAACGACGGGAATGTGGAGGAGCCGAGCAGGAAGAAGAAGCAGCGGAGACAGAGAACACACTTCACCAGCCAGCAGCTTCAAGAGCTGGAGTCCACGTTTCAGAGGAACCGCTACCCCGACATGAGTACGCGGGAGGAGATCGCGGTGTGGACCAGCCTCACCGAGGCCAGGGTTCGGGTAAGCGGGGATACACTCTGCTTCTCTACTGAAGCTCAGACAGCTAGGCATCGCAATACGGTTTGTTTAGGGAACTTTCTACAAAAAAAACATATGCCATTCAGATGGATTGTGTATTTCAGCATTCGCTTGTGCTGTGTTACAAAATGAAGCTCAAATATACATTGTATGGTTATTGATGAAGGTATGCACAGTACGGAGATGCATTTCTGTATGACTTCTATACAAGGACGTCGTACGCAGTATAGTACAGTATGTTAGCACCAGTGAATATATATCTGGAAGCCTATTGTCTTCACAGAAAATGACTCTTTTTTTATTACACTCTAATTGGATTGTTTATGACAGCTACCAATGAATTAAGCACGTTGTTTATATAAAACACACAGCTCAGCACTATACAGTATAAACACGTGCATCTAAAAGCACCAGATTTATTACAATGCGCCAGTATAAACACTTTTTTGGCGGCGGTGTTTTTTGTGTCAATAAAAATAAATCTGTAATACATTTTGGAGGTAGCTTGTTAGACAAACATTTAACAATATAGATGATGCATATGTACAGTTAAAACATGACATTAAAACACCAATCTGAAAGCACTTTGAAGTCTTCTGCATGTAAATGAAAATGTCTTGTATGATGTTTATAGTAAATATATTTACAGTTAAAGTTTGTTTCAGTTTAAAACCATGACGGTAGACTAAGTGCAAATTTACCGCAAAACTATGAATATGTGTCATAATTGAAAATATTAAAACCTCTCTATGTACTCACCTAACGAATGGTTTGAACCCGCGTTTCGTGTCCTCTCTGTAGTTTATTCTACTCCATAGAACATATTGGAATATTAAATGAACCCGTATCTAAATAAAAGGACGCTGTTGCAGACAGCAAATCACTCGATATTATGGGGTTTAAAATGTATAGCACAGGAACATAAAAACGCATTACATTTTATATTAAAAAACGCATTACATTTTATATTAAAAACGCATTACATTTTATATTAAAAAAACATTATATTTTATATTAAAAAAACATTATATTTTATATTTAAAAAACGAGTTACATTGTATATAAAAACGCATTGCATTTTATATTAAAAAAACATTACATTTTATATTTAAAAAAACATTACATTTTATATTAAAAACGCATTACATTTTATATTAAAAAACATTATATTTTATATTAAAAACGCATTGCATTTTATATTAAAAACGCATTACATTTTATATAAAAAACGCATTGCATTTTATATTAAAAACGCATTACATTTTATATAAAAAACGCATTGCATTTTATATTAAAAACGCATTACATTTTATATAAAAAACGCATTGCATTTTATATTAAAAACGCATTACATTTTATATAAAAAACGCATTACATTTTATATTAAAAACGCATTGCATTTTATATTAAAAAACATTATATTTTATATTAAAAACGCATTGCATTTTATATTAAAAACGCATTACATTTTATATAAAAAACGCATTGCATTTTATATTAAAAACGCATTACATTTTATATTAAAAACGCATCGCATTTTATATAAAAACGCATTACATTTTATATTAAAAAACATTACATTTTATATTAAAAACGCATTACATTTTATATTAAAAACGCATTGCATTTTATATAAAAACGCATTGCATTTTATATAAAAAACGCATTGCATTTTATATAAAAACCGCATTGCATTTTATATTAAAAACGCATTGCATTTTATATAAAAAACGCATTACATTTTATATAAAAACCGCATTGCATTTTATATTAAAAACGCTTTGCATTTTATATAAAAAACGCATTACATTTTATATAAAAAACGCATTACATTTTATTTAAAAAAAAAACATTACATTTTTTATATAAAAATCCGCATTATATTTTATATTTTAAAAAAAGCATTACATTTTTATATAAAAAACCGTATTACATTTTATATAAAAAACGCATTTTATATTTAAAAAACGCATTACATTTTATATTTAAAAAACACATTACATTTTATATAAAAAAAACGCATTACATTTTATATTAAAAAATGCAGGTTGAGTGCAACATTTTCTACAAAATAATAGGGAAAGATCTTGAGAGATTCTAGAATGCGTCATCATAGGCTAGTCTACATGTTTCATTGCTTGATGAGATTCTGGGATCAATAAACTACTAGCAACCAAACGAGCAAGATGGGCCGAATGGCCTCCTCTCGTTTGTAAACTTTCTTATGTTCTTATTACAGGTTTCTTGAAACTTCATCAAATATTTGATTGTGTTATGTTATGTTTATTGCAATTATTTCTAGTTTGCGTCGAGTGAAGATATTTTCTGAGGGAAGTATTATTATTATTATTATTATTATTATTATTATTATTATGTACTGTATTAAAATACATTAGTTCAGTTAAAAAATATATATGAATATTCCTATAACAGAATTGTCCGTCAATATAGTTATGAGAAAATATATAAAATCGCATTTTATTGCCAAATACAGCCTTTCACCAGATCGACAGTGCGCATGCGTGTGAGCTGGAATTATTTCTGTAATGTTTTCATTAATTTCACCAGATCGACAGTGCGCATGCGTGTGAGCTGGAATTGTTTCTGTAATGTTGTCGTTCTTGTTTAAATGTCCTTACAGGTCTGGTTTAAGAACCGCAGAGCGAAGTGGAGGAAGCGGGAACGCAACCAGCAGATGGACCTGTGTAAAAACAGCTACCTTCCGCAGTTCAGCGGGCTCATGCAGCCCTACGAAGACATGTACCCAGCCTACACCTACAACAACTGGGCAAACAAGGGCCTGACACCGGCTCCTCTGTCCACGAAAAACTTCACTTTCTTCAACTCCATGAGCCCGCTGTCCTCCCAGTCCATGTTCTCAGCCCCCAGCTCAATCTCGTCCATGGCCATGCCGCCCAGCATGGGCCACACCGCCGTGCCGGGCATGTCGACGAGCAGTCTGAACAACAACATCAGCTCTGCAATGTCTTCGTCCGCCTGCCACTACGCGCCGCCGGGTTCCCCGTACAGCGTGTACAGAGACACGTGTAACTCCAGTCTGGCCAGCCTTAGACTGAAATCCAAACAGCACCCCTCTTTCGGATACAGCGGGCTGCAGAGCCCCGGCTCCAGTCTCAATGCTTGCCAGTATAACAGCTGACGGACTGGCTGCCATGAGTTACTGGCGTTTGGAAATATATGGACCAGGTCATCGCGCAAAAGACAACTAAACTGGATTCGTTGCAACGTTGTGTTTTTTTTAATGGATGACGCGGGTTGTACGTGTTTACCTATAAACTTGCACCGCAGTGTTTTAAATGTCCCCCCTTTTTTGGACTAGGTAGTGGTGGAAGACTTTATAAATGTAAAAATAATAATAAAAAATAAATTGTAAAATTATACTAGGACCAGAAAATGCAGACCTGAGCACCCGATACGTTTCGTGTGTGTGTGTGTGTTTACGATGTTTATGATAAACGTTGATGATTTATTGACCATTCAGTGACTTTGATGCTGGATTGGGGAAAATTATAAGACACGTGGGACATTCATAAGAAATTGGTGTTTTATTGTTGGTAAAAAAAAGAGAAGGATCTGTGATTTCTATATACGCTTTTATACTGTTACCTTTAGTTATTGTGTTTTGGCAATATTAGAAAGTGCTGGAAATGCATGATCCTGTGTTTTACAGACACACACACGTATATATATATATATATATATATATATATATATATATATATATATATATATATATATATATATAAACAGCTTCAATTGTATACTTCTTGTCTAGAATATATGTTTCCACAAAGAAAAGGTGAATAGAAAGCGCCTGTGTTACTTGAGTGAGCGGGTGTTCACAATATTTGAACTGATCCCTACGAGTGCTCTTCACACGCAGGAGCTGCAGAGGCAGGTGTATTTAATGGTTATGTAGAGAGCTGCAGAGGAAGGTTGTCTGTGTATTGCTTGTATTTAAAAGTTATGTCCCACAGCAGCTCAAGCGGGTGAAGCAGATCGTTTTCATCAAGTCAGTTGTAAGTGTAATTAAATGTAAATGCATTATAATATCCTGTCATAAAACAGGATGCAGTATGTCCTTTTGATAAGTTATGAATGTGACATTTTCCAAGCTTAAGAGCATTAGAATAAATCTACTTAAACGCTTCTCGTTTTGTTTGTTATGTGGCATTAGCAGGGCGGTGTACACACAGGGCTGTAATTGATTCTTTATATATATTATTCCCATTATCAATTATTTGAAGAGCTCTGTAACCCAGAAAATCTGCGCCTCACAGTTTATTAAAGCCTGAAATAAATGCAAAATTAGCGTATAGTCAATGTTTAATAAAACAGACTGGATTTAACCATTCCTTAAATGAGTGATTGAGTTTAATAATCCGGGTATGAAGCGTTCATATAACTGAATTATGAGATCGAATAGGACTAACAGTTTATAGAGCCGTGCAGAGAACCCTTAGAATTAGATTGAAGAGATATCTTGCTCTCTATTGTTCTGTGCTCTGGGCAGCGGCTTTATTATAATTTGACCATCTCTGTATTGGTTATTATTGGATTGTATACAACCCAGCACCGCACAATACATATTTAGATTTTGAATGTATAAATGCTTAAATGGTTTGATAAAGCCTAATCAGTTAATAATAACAATTATAATAATAGTATATTATTATTATTTGTTTACTTAGCAGCCAACTTTATCCAAGGTGACTTACAGAGACTCGGGTGTGTAAACTATGCATCAGCTGCAGAGCCACTTACAATTACGTCTCACCCGAAAGACAGAGCAAAAGGAGGTTAAGTGACTTGCTCAGGGTCACACAATGAGTCAGTGGCTGAGGTGGGATTTGAACCAGGGACCTTCTGGTTACAAGCCCTTTTCTTTAACCACTGGACCACACAGCCTCCCCTATTATTATTATTATTATTATTATTATTATTATTATTATTATTATTATTATTATTATTATTATTATTATTATTATTATTATTATTATTATTATTATTATTATTATTATTACTACTACTACTACTACTACTACTACTACTACTACAAACAACACCTGCATTATTTGGCCATTCTAGAAGACTTGTGCATTTAAAGGACATGCACGTGCAATATGTACAAAAGTGTTTACCACGTGCTGTTTCACTCCCCTGTTTTCTAAGAAGAAAACAAAACGTTGATGTTCTAACAAGGTTCAGGAGGTCTTTTCAATATGTACTGTCACTTGCTGCCATGGTTTCCAACGGCACGTTTTCATTTTCCAAAGACATTGTGTGCACTTAGCATTCAAATAAACACTCACCACCCGCTATAGTATTCCTTAACCTCTCTTCAACAAGATGTACGTATGCAAGCTTGTAATACAGGCTGCAGGTAAAGACAATGGGGGTGTAAGCTTGTAATACAGGCTGCAGGTAAAGACAATGGAGGTGTAAGAGCTTGTAATACAGGCTGCAGGTAAAGACAATGGAGGTGTAAGAGCTTGTAATACAGGCTGCAGGTAAAGACAATGGAGGTGTAAGAGCTTGTAATACAGGGTGCAGGTAAAGACAATGGAGGTGTAAGAGCTTGTAATACAGGCTGCAGGTAAAGACAATGGAGGTGTAAGAGCTTGTAATACAGGCTGCAGGTAAAGACAATGGAGGTGTAAGAGCTTGTAATACAGACTGCATGTAAAGACAATGGAGGTGTAAGAGCTTGTAATACAGGCTGCAGGTAAAGACAATGGAGGTGTAAGAGCTTGTAATACAGGCTGCAGGTAAAGACAATGGAGGTGTAAGAGCTTGTAATACAGGGTGCAGGTAAAGACAATGGAGGTGTAAGAGCTTGTAATACAGGCTGCATGTAAAGACAATGGAGGTGTAAGAGCTTGTAATACAGGCTGCAGGTAAAGACAATGGAGGTGTAAGAGCTTGTAATACAGGCTGCATGTAAAGACAATGGAGGTGTAAGAGCTTGTAATACAGGCTGCATGTAAAGACAATGGAGGTGTAGTTTGTATTTACATTATACTCCCCCACTTCCCGTTTAGAAATACAGGTTAACAATTGTTTTTATTTTATTTTATTGTATGCTTTATTTTACAAAGAACACAATAAATACATTTGTAGGCATTAGCTTGTTCCGGACATGCAGTCATTTGTGTATTGGCGCTATTTGCCCTGTACTTTAGTCTGCAAGCCCCGAATGAACACAAGAAGCAAGCAGAGACTATTAAACTGCAGTCTACAAGCTGTCTGGTGTCTACTCAAACAACCCCTGTCAATGCTCACATAAAACCACTTCTTTTTCTGCAGGGATGCTACAAAAAAAAAAATGGAGGATTCTGACCTTGCCCGCCTTAGCCAGAAAGCGGATTTTTTGTTTTTTGTTTTGTTTTAAAGAGAGAGATTGGGTTTCAGTTTGCTGGGATTAAGAAACGAGTTTTAGAGGCCATGGAAAGAGAACAAACCGAGGGAAGCAGCTGGGAGGTCGAAAGAGCCGGAGTCCGCATGTTTCAGCTGGTTCACTTTTGCAGGAAGATAATGCAGTTTGAGTTTATTTAATTTTATTGGAAAGACTTTCAAAAGCATACATATGTTGAATTTATTAAGACAACTATAAACAAAACCAGGGTGCATTTTGTCCTGCAGGGTGCGTGCGAGTTTGTTTTTAAGTGTTGTAGCTGTTGCAATATGCATTTTCATAGGATTTTCAGCATCATATTCCTCAGATAATGTAAATTACTCGTTTTGAGACAAACTCATCTATAATACAATACATTGTTTTGCTGTTGGTTTTTCCCCGTTTCTACTGCCTATGAAATATATTTTAAAAGGAAACGTAAACGATATCTTACTGTACAGCGTGTAAGATATCGACGAAGCAGAATCGTTTTAAGAATCGTAACAGCCCTTTACTGAGATAACCAGAGGATACCTGGAACACGGAATCCAACAGAACGGATGTATTTCATGTTTATTAGAATTATTTTGTTTCAGTGACATTTCTGCTCTCTATTGCTGGTCTCTGCACACCGTTGTAAACGAGGCCTCTGTCTCAGTGGAGTTATTCCTGGTTAAAGCATGAATAAATATAGAAATAAATAAACTGTCGAGGGGTTTGTCAAGAATAAATCCAGAAAAAAAGAATTTAAAATGGGTTTTAAATAACGCGAACATTACAACGCACAGACTTGGTTCCCGTATTCAATAGATACAAAAAAAAAACTACATATAATAAATAAATTAATTAATTAAAAAAATGAATAAATAATCCCTTAAAAATACTGTCCTAAAGGATGTTCGCCCTCTGCTGTGTGAAGCTCCGCGACAGTGGCTATGGTTTGCAGTGCGTGAGAGTGAAGTGCGCAACACATCCCGATGCCGGTACAGCGATCAATCCACAGCTTCATAAACAGAGCCGGCATACGAGCTGACAGACTAGAATGCATATTATAAACGAGGTCAAAGTGCAGAGGGGAGGGGCGCAGAATAAACGCGCGTCTACGTCATCATTTACCCGATACACACACAGTATGCATGTCAGTGGTGACCATTTACTGTATCGAGAAATAAATACAAAATGCAGCTTCAAACTGTACCGCCAAGTCCGAATCCACCGACACCTTTTGTAAAATCTATTTAAACAAAATTGATTTTAATTTGACTAAAAACTATTTGAACGTGTGCTCCAGTCTGAACACAATGAACACTTTCCACGCGCTTACCCTTATGTTTTGTCGTTTCATTGCACGAGATATTTGCATGACTGTGTCATTTTGCCGTAGTCCTAGTATGTGACATTTCAATGGAATTCGTTTTGAACAGCAGGAAATAAAATTGCATGGCGTGTAACAAAACAAGTCAATGCTAATGAGCTGGCTTTACAGAGATCAGAATCATACAGCATACGACTTGGCCGGTTTAGTGTCTTGTGAGGGATACAAATAGCGCAAGCAATCGCAACAGCGCACTTCCCGTGATTAATAATAATAATAATAACAATCACGCACCGAGTTTCACAGAACTGTGGTCTTTAACACAAGTTTTACTCAGATCTAGTTAACTCGATGTAAGCCTGAACCAAGTCTTGACTTGGACATCATAACCACGAAATCAATGCGGTATCTTGTTACAGTGGTCCTAGCAGATCTTAACTACCAATAATACTGCAGAGCGGCCCGAAGAAGTCTGCCGCGGTCTGCATGTCAAGACCCCACAGCGCCACCAAGCACCACTTCATTCAGTGCGCTTGACTGAAACAAGCCCGTAGAATCACGCAAAGTTCTTAAGCCGTGTACGTTCAACACAGCAGGTTATTGTTCGTGCAGTACTGGTCGATCCCGCCAGTGTCTGTCATCAAAGCACGCTGCTTTGAGAACCATACTGAAACACTGGAAGACTCATGGCAATGCAGAGGAAAGATATGTTGTGATTTTAACACAGTACATATCCTTGTGTGTGTACGTAAGCAAGAGAATAGGACTATGAAATCGACAGCTGACGCTACTGGGTTTGTTCAGTTTTAATTGTATTCTAGAATAGCAGCGTTTCATTTCTGGACTCGCGAGTTTAACGTCCGGTCTGTTCACAGGCTGGCGCTTCTGCTTTCCTTCTGTGTCTTTCCTTCAGTCAAATCATCTTCCAAAATGTGACTTAAAGTACAAGCCGTTTCAAAGTAGAGCTGCTGCAGTCTGCAAAGCACAACATGTAGATCAGAAACGCACATACATGTCAAAGCACACACAAATCTGTACATGCCGGAAATGGAAGAGGCGTCAATCACCAAACATGAGCGCATCATTCAATCTAATATGTCGTCTCTCGCAAGTCACCTGGAACAGCTGAGCAAAAGAACAGCCTCAATACCTTAACATTAAACGGAGCTTAGCTTTTATTTGCAAGCGGAATATCCTTTTATTCAAATCGTGCAAGAGACGGGTTTTAAGGTTAATAATGAGTATCACATTTCAAGTTCAGAAAGCTGCAGGATGCAAATACGCTGCAGACAAGTTGAAGCACCAATCCGGCTGGCAAACACGGCTCTGCTTCGATTCTTCACTGCAAAGGAGCTAATCATGCGAAGGAGTCACGTTTCAAGCTCTATTAACATGAAATCTACACACTCATTATGCTCTAATACGTTGCATACAGTAACCTGACGCTTGCATTGACTCAGTCAATCTGTCAAACAAATAAAACAGCCAGGTGTCAGAATGGCAATAAAGCAATATTCAAAATCATAAATGTGACTTGCAATAAAAGCATCAGGTTGTTGTGTGTCTCTCTCGCTTCCTACCTCAAAAGGCTGTGCAAGCTCCCCTGACAGTGCTAACCTGACTGTTACTGTTTCTGCTGCTGTGCCCAGGTAGACCTGTGTCTAGAGTATTGATCCCTGCTGTCAGTGTACACTGGAATCAGAAGCAGACACTGAAACTCACCTGAAAGGAAAGTCATCTGCCTGGCTCATGATTCGGCAGCACTGGAAACCACAAAAGGTAAGACAGCCCTAATGAAGTATTAATAGAATACTACAGTGGCCTGTCTGAACGGAGCATGCTGATTGGCTAAACAAGATTCCACACAGTGCTGTGGTTCTCCGGCCTCCTCACTGAGCTTCTGTTTTCCTTCAGTGCTGCAGATTCCGAGCATTGCTGTGAATTTAGCGTACAGCTCAACAACGCACCTGGCAGTCAGGTCATTGCACAACAATGAACGCACGCCTTGGTGTGCCTTAATGCTAGACTCTGTACCCGATCTGTCAATAGGGTTAAGCCAAGGTCACCAATTCAATGGTACAACCTGCAGGTGCTAAAACTGAGAAGTCTCGGGACAGAATGACCTCACCCAGGGGTCACTAGTTAACAAACTATTGCCATCATATGAACCCACTGTACTGTAAGAAATCTACACACACTGAACCCACTGTACTGTAAGGAAGCTCACACACATGTAATACTGTAGGATTGCTCTGGCAATACAGGATACTAGTGGGGTTGTTTTTATCAACCATGGAAACAGTGCAGGTGAGATGCTAATAAAAGACAAATGCAGACTGTGGACATGATGGCAGCCTGGTAACCTTCATTAGAAAGGTGGGGAATAGCCTGCTGTATGAAACTGTATTAGAAACTGTATTACCTTTGCAAAGTGTTGTCCTGGTGGTCTAAAGAGGTCAAGTAGATATCAATGAAGGATAAGCTTGTATAGAGATCATCCGTAACCAAGTAATCACTGTGCCGCAGGGTCTTTCTGAACCTCTCCACAAGTTCACTGAATTTGTTCAAGTCATTGGTTGTCTAAGAGAAGGGAATGGATGGGACAGCCAGGTGAATTTCAGCGAGTGCCTATCGCAGTATGCTTTTCCGTTTGCAATGCAGACAGCTCTGTTAACGCTTGAGATTGTTCTCTCTACAGTCTAGACTGGGGCACTCGCCTGGTTCTGGATCAGCTGCCTGACTTCCTGCTGCTGCTTCTTTATGATTTCCTGCTTCTTCTGTGCGAGAGTGATTTCACGCTCTGTCTGGAGCTCCTTCTCAAAACACTTTGTGGAGTGCTAAGACATTGAACAAATAGCAGTAATGCTCCACTATTATCAGTAGAAGTAGTAGTAGTTTTATCAAGACTCTCATGGAAGCTGCAGTCAAGGCATACCTGAATTTCCATAATCACCACTCCGATGAACATGTTGAAGAAGATGAAATATCCCAGTAGAATGAAAACAATTGTAAAAATGCGGCTGGATGTAAACCCCAAAACATCAAGCTTACTTTGTAGGTCTGTCCAGCCATCAACCTGCACAACATAAACAACAAGGCAGTGATATATATATATATATATATATATATGTAGAGAGAGAGAGAGAGAGAGAGAGAGAGAGAGAGAGAGAGAGAGAGAGAGAGAGAGAGAGAGAGAGAGAGAGAGAGAGAGAGAGAGAGAGAGAGAGAGAGAGAGCGAGAACGAGAACGAGAGAAGCAACAGAAGGCCATTACAGCTTGGGCTTTATGCTACTCGATGAGATTTATGTATATGAAATGTAATTTATGGAAAGGGCAAAGTAGAACACTGCTCCCCTGCTCACAATTACCCACCACAGCACCCTTCAGGACATTGTGTTTTTGGCACAGTTTGTGTTTCTAATTGGGGTTGGCTTTCATCCTCTTGCTAAGCCGTAAGAGCACATGACCTAACCACCCCGTTACTGAAAAGCTTACCGTTACTAAACTGAAGAGGGTGAACAGCGCCGATCCCAGGTCACCCCAGTTATCAGGATCTCCAGTCTCGGGGTCCCCAAAGAAATAATACCCCATTATAGCAAAGACAAACATGAGCAAGAATAGCAAGACCAGGACATAAACAACACTCTTCAAGGTCTTGAACAAGGCTTCTGTCAGAGCCTAAAAAAATACAAGAAGAATATTTATAAGAAGCATGGTCAGGTAGAGCAACACTGGCACACAGAGGAAGGCTCACTCTTTATGTCTCTTTTTATATTTGTTTTCAGATAAAGAAAATCAGAAGAGCACAGAAAGCAGGCCTCAATGGAAGTGCAGAATAAACACTGGCACTGTTACTCAATGGAAGTGCAGAATGAACACTGGCACTGTTACTCAATGAAGCCTCAATGGAAGTGCAGAATGAACACTGGCACTGTTACTCAATGAAGCCTCAATGGAAGTGCAGAATGAACACTGGCACTGTTACTCAATGAAGCCTCAATGGAAGTGCAGAATGAACACTGGCACTGTTACTCAATGGAAGTGCAGAATGAACACTGGCACTGTTACTCAATGGAAGTGCAGAATGAACACTGGCACGGTTACTCAATGAAGCCTCAATGGAAGTGCAAAATGAACATTGACACTGTTACTCAATGAAGCCTCAATGGAAGTGCAGAATGAATACTGGCACTGTTACTCAATGAAGCCTCAATGGAAGTGCAAAATGAACATTGACACTGTTACTCAATGAAGCCTCAATGGAAGTGCAGAATGAATACTGGCACTGTTACTCAATGAAGCCTCAATGGAAGTGCAGAATGAACACTGGCACTGTTACTCAATGGAAGTGCAGAATGAACACTGGCACTGTTACTTAATGGAAGTGCAGAATGAACACTGGCACTGTTACTCAATGAAGCCTCAATGGAAGTGCAGAATGAACACTGGCACTGTTACTCAATGAAGCCTCAATGGAAGTGCAGAATGAACACTGGCACTGTTACTCAATGAAGCCTCAATGGAAGTGCAGAATGAACACTGGCACTGTTACTCAATGAAGCCTCAATGGAAGTGCAGAATGAACACTGGCACTGTTACTCAATGAAGCCTCAATGGAAGTGCAGAATGAACACTGACACTGTTACTCAATGGAAGTGCAGAATGAACACTGGCACTGTTACTCAATGGAAGTGCAGAATGAACACTGGCACTGTTACTTAATGGAAGTGCAGAATGAACACTGGCACGGTTACTCAATGAAGCCTCAATGGAAGTGCAGAATGAACACTGGCACTGTTACTCAATGAAGCCTCAATGGAAGTGCAGAATGAACACTGGCACTGTTACTCAATGAAGCCTCAATGGAAGTGCAGAATGAACACTGGCACTGTTACTCAATGGAAGTGCAGAATGAACACTGACACTGTTACTCAATGGAAGTGCAGAATGAACACTGGCACTGTTACTTAATGGAAGTGCAGAATGAACACTGGCACGGTTACTCAATGAAGCCTCAATGGAAGTGCAGAATGAACACTGGCACTGTTACTCAATGAAGCCTCAATGGAAGTGCAGAATGAACACTGGCACTGTTACTCAATGAAGCCTCAATGGAAGTGCAGAATGAACACTGGCACTGTTACTCAATGGAAGTGCAGAATGAACACTGGCACTGTTACTCAATGGAAGTGCAGAATGAACACTGGCACTGTTACTCAATGAAGCCTCAATGGAAGTGCAGAATGAACACTGGCACTGTTACTCAATGAAGCCTCAATGGAAGTGCAGAATGAACACTGGCACTGTTACTCAATGAAGCCTCAATGGAAGTGCAGAATGAACACTGGCACTGTTACTCAATGGAAGTGCAGAATGAACACTGGCACTGTTACTCAATGGAAGTGCAGAATGAACACTGGCACTGTTACTCAATGAAGCCTCAATGGAAGTGCAGAATGAACACTGGCACTGTTACTCAATGGAAGTGCAGAATGAACACTGGCACTGTTACTCAATGAAGCCTCAATGGAAGTGCAGAATGAACACTGGCACTGTTACTCAATGAAGCCTCAATGGAAGTGCAGAATGAACACTGGCACTGTTACTCAATGAAGCCTCAATGGAAGTGCAGAATGAACACTGGCACTGTTACTCAATGGAAGTGCAGAATGAACACTGGCACTGTTACTCAATGGAAGTGCAGAATGAACACTGGCACTGTTACTCAATGAAGCCTCAATGGAAGTGCAGAATGAACACTGGCACTGTTACTCAATGGAAGTGCAGAATGAACACTGGCACTGTTACTCAATGAAGCCTCAATGGAAGTGCAGAATGAACACTGGCACTGTTACTCAATGAAGCCTCAATGGAAGTGCAGAATGAACACTGGCACTGTTACTCAATGAAGCCTCAATGGAAGTGCAGAATGAACACTGGCACTGTTACTCAATGGAAGTGCAGAATGAACACTGGCACTGTTACTCAATGAAGCCTCAATGGAAGTGCAGAATGAACACTGGCACTGTTACTCAATGGAAGTGCAGAATGAACACTGGCACTGTTACTCAATGGAAGTGCAGAATGAACACTGGCACGGTTACTCAATGAAGCCTCAATGGAAGTGCAAAATGAACATTGACACTGTTACTCAATGAAGCCTCAATGGAAGTGCAGAATGAATACTGGCACTGTTACTCAATGAAGCCTCAATGGAAGTGCAAAATGAACATTGACACTGTTACTCAATGAAGCCTCAATGGAAGTGCAGAATGAATACTGGCACTGTTACTCAATGAAGCCTCAATGGAAGTGCAGAATGAACACTGGCACTGTTACTCAATGGAAGTGCAGAATGAACACTGGCACTGTTACTTAATGGAAGTGCAGAATGAACACTGGCACGGTTACTCAATGAAGCCTCAATGGAAGTGCAGAATGAACACTGGCACTGTTACTCAATGAAGCCTCAATGGAAGTGCAGAATGAACACTGGCACTGTTACTCAATGAAGCCTCAATGGAAGTGCAGAATGAACACTGGCACTGTTACTCAATGAAGCCTCAATGGAAGTGCAGAATGAACACTGGCACTGTTACTCAATGAAGCCTCAATGGAAGTGCAGAATGAACACTGACAGTGTTACTCAATGGAAGTGCAGAATGAACACTGGCACTGTTACTCAATGGAAGTGCAGAATGAACACTGGCACTGTTACTTAATGGAAGTGCAGAATGAACACTGGCACGGTTACTCAATGAAGCCTCAATGGAAGTGCAGAATGAACACTGGCACTGTTACTCAATGAAGCCTCAATGGAAGTGCAGAATGAACACTGGCACTGTTACTCAATGAAGCCTCAATGGAAGTGCAGAATGAACACTGGCACTGTTACTCAATGGAAGTGCAGAATGAACACTGACACTGTTACTCAATGGAAGTGCAGAATGAACACTGGCACTGTTACTTAATGGAAGTGCAGAATGAACACTGGCACGGTTACTCAATGAAGCCTCAATGGAAGTGCAGAATGAACACTGGCACTGTTACTCAATGAAGCCTCAATGGAAGTGCAGAATGAACACTGGCACTGTTACTCAATGAAGCCTCAATGGAAGTGCAGAATGAACACTGGCACTGTTACTCAATGAAGCCTCAATGGAAGTGCAGAATGAACACTGGCACTGTTACTCAATGAAGCCTCAATGGAAGTGCAGAATGAACACTGGCACTGTTACTCAATGGAAGTGCAGAATGAACACTGACACTGTTACTCAATGGAAGTGCAGAATGAACACTGGCACTGTTACTCAATTGAGCTGTGGATGACCTGCAGGCCCCGGATGAAGGACACAGTCTTCAGCATCCTCAGAGTTCTGACTGCTCGGATCATGCGCAGAGACTTGAGAGAGCGGGTACTGGCCCCCGACGTGTTCATGAACATGGGGATGAAGGAGAGGGCGAGGATGAAGGCGTCAAACACATTGTAGCCACTCTTCCAATAGCCCCTCCACTCAACATACACCTTCATCAGGAACTCCATGGTGTAGATCGCCTGGAACAGCTGGTCCACAATCTGCACAAAACAGCCTGACCTGGTTACCTCCACATGCACTCTGTACAGATATATAAACAGGTTTCAAAAGACCGTGCCGTGAATCCACTTTACTGCTCGATACTCACCTCAAAGAACCCAAAGAGTCGGTATTTAAGGTCATAATCCGTCTCCAGCGCCATGAAAAGCGCGTTCAGTAAAATGGTTGTCATGATTACCCCGTTGAACAGGGATCTCTGGGTAATTCTGGTAACATAGTTATGGAATTCAAAATCTCTTCTCCTGTAACAAATCACCGAGTCACACAGTGTGCCTAACACTTACAGTGAATGCAATCAGAAACAAGACACACAGGTAGATACACTGGCTGTGTGAAGTGTGCTGCTCAGTGACAGAACCCTCTCAGCTCCGCTTCTGAGCAGCTCAGAGCTACAGTGCAGATTCCATCGGGGATCTGAGTGAAGGGAAACATTCTCGCTCTGAGCCGCTCGGTTACTTAATACACCCGCTGTCCCAGCTGTGGTCCAATACCATAGAGTTAATGAACTTAACCCTTCACAGCATGGGGTAGCAACAAAGACCAAATTGCGATCTTTTCATTATCTTCCATCTGACATAATGGGTTATAATAAATACAAAAACAAAGTTTCATATACAATGAGTGAATTATTTAACTGCTAAAGAATACAAATACAAGTTAGCAGTTACTGGTATGTTCCTTACACTTTCTTTCTTGATGTGGACAGACTCTCATCCGTGTTCCAGTCCGAGAATCTCCTCAGTGCTATCTGGCTGTGTCCCCAGGGAATAAAAAAGGGAGCGGTTGTGCTTTCTTCAGTCTCAGATTGCAGTTCCATCTCCAGATCTCACAGGCTTTGAATGCGCACCCTTCTGGAAACTCCACTACCACAAGGTATCGGGTGGCGCTGTGAGGTCATAAAGCAGCTTTGTGACATCACAATACAGCGTCCTAAAATCTTCAGTCCTGATCGGTAAAGGTTACAGCAATGAGGTGGCATTCAGATTAGAATTGGGTATTTCAAATGGGGTGAACCAGATAAAAATGAGACCTATAGAGCAAAACTACACCAGTGAGTAAGATTTCAGTGTCTCTGGAGTTACCACTTCCTGTAGCTTCGAGCACATACAGATTTCTCTTTATGTATTTGTTTATAGTCATTCAGTCTCGTCTTGTTGGTCAATTTCAGACACTGATAATAAGCATGAGATGAATACACCTATACCTATAGAAAATAAACAAAGGTTATTAATCTTTAATTTATAAACTTCTCCTCCTCCGATATGAGAGCGGATTGAGGGGTTGGATGGTTGCCTAGCGATGGGATAGTCCTGCCAGCAATCTATAACTGCGCTACAGAAAGCACTGCCGAGTCCCCCCGAGCAATGCTGTTTATCACAGCACTGCCGAGTCACCTCGATCAACGCTGTTTATCACAGCACTGCCGAGTCACCTCGATCAACGCTGTTTATCACAGCACTGCCGAGTCCCCCGAGCACTGCCGAGTCACCTCGATCAACGCTGTTTATCACAGCACTGCCGAGTCACCACGATCAACGCTGTTTATCACAGCACTGCCGAGTCACCTCGATCAACGCTGTTTATCACAGCACTGCCGAGTCACCTCGATCAACGCTGTTTATCACAGCACTGCCGAGTCCCCCCGATCAACGCTGTTTATCACAGCACTGCCGAGTCACCTCGATCAACGCTGTTTATCACTGCACTGCCGAGTCACCTCGATCAACGCTGTTTATCACAGCACTGCCGAGTCACCTCGATCAACGCTGTTTATCACAGCACTGCCGAGTCCCCCTCGATCAACGCTGTTTATCACAGCACTGCCGAGTCACCTCGATCAACGCTGTTTATCACAGCACTGCCGAGTCACCTCGATCAACGCTGTTTATCACAGCACTGCCGAGTCACCTCGATCAACGCTGTTTATCACAGCACTGCCGAGTCCCCCCGAGCACTGCCGAGTCACCTCGATCAACGCTGTTTATCACAGCACTGCCGAGTCCCCCGAGCACTGCCGAGTCACCTCGATCAACGCTGTTTATCACAGCACTGCCGAGTCACCACGATCAACGCTGTTTATCACAGCACTGCCGAGTCACCTCGATCAACGCTGTTTATCACAGCACTGCCGAGTCCCCCGAGCACTGCCGAGTCACCTCGATCAACGCTGTTTATCACAGCACTGCCGAGTCCCCCGAGCACTGCCGAGTCACCTCGATCAACGCTGTTTATCACAGCACTGCCGAGTCACCACGATCAACGCTGTTTATCACAGCACTGCCGAGTCACCTCGATCAACGCTGTTTATCACAGCACTGCCGAGTCACCTCGATCAACGCTGTTTATCACAGCACTGCCGAGTCACCACGATCAACGCTGTTTATCACAGCACTGCCGAGTCCCCCGAGCACTGCCGAGTCACCTCGATCAACGCTGTTTATCACAGCACTGCCGAGTCCCCCGAGCACTGCCGAGTCACCTCGATCAACGCTGTTTATCACAGCACTGCCGAGTCCCCCCGAGCACTGCCGAGTCACCTCGATCAACGCTGTTTATCACAGCACTGCCGAGTCACCTCGATCAACGCTGTTTATCACAGCACTGCCGAGTCACCTCGATCAACGCTGTTTATCACAGCACTGCCGAGTCCCCCGAGCACTGCCGAGTCACCTCGATCAACGCTGTTTATCACAGCACTGCCGAGTCCCCCGAGCACTGCCGAGTCACCTCGATCAACGCTGTTTATCACAGCACTGCCGAGTCACCACGATCAACGCTGTTTATCACAGCACTGCCGAGTCACCTCGATCAACGCTGTTTATCACAGCACTGCCGAGTCCCCCGAGCACTGCCGAGTCACCTCGATCAACGCTGTTTATCACAGCACTGCCGAGTCACCTCGATCAACGCTGTTTATCACAGCACTGCCGAGTCACCTCGATCAACGCTGTTTATCACAGCACTGCCGAGTCACCTCGATCAACGCTGTTTATCACAGCACTGCCGAGTCCCCCGAGCACTGCCGAGTCACCTCGATCAACGCTGTTTATCACAGCACTGCCGAGTCACCACGATCAACGCTGTTTATCACAGCACTGCCGAGTCACCTCGATCAACGCTGTTTATCACAGCACTGCCGAGTCACCTCGATCAACGCTGTTTATCACAGCACTGCCGAGTCACCACGATCAACGCTGTTTATCACAGCACTGCCGAGTCCCCCGAGCACTGCCGAGTCACCTCGATCAACGCTGTTTATCACAGCACTGCCGAGTCACCTCGATCAACGCTGTTTATCACAGCAATGCCGAGTCACCTCGATCAACGCTGTTTATCACAGCACTGCCGAGTCCCCCGAGCACTGCCGAGTCACCTCGATCAACGCTGTTTATCACAGCACTGCCGAGTCACCACGATCAACGCTGTTTATCACAGCACTGCCGAGTCACCTCGATCAACGCTGTTTATCACAGCACTGCCGAGTCCCCCGAGCACTGCCGAGTCACCTCGATCAACGCTGTTTATCACAGCACTGCCGAGTCACCTCGATCAACGCTGTTTATCACAGCACTGCCGAGTCACCTCGATCAACGCTGTTTATCACAGCACTGCCGAGTCACCTCGATCAACGCTGTTTATCACAGCACTGCCGAGTCCCCCCGATCAACGCTGTTTATCACAGCACTGCCGAGTCACCTCGATCAACGCTGTTTATCACTGCACTGCCGAGTCACCTCGATCAACGCTGTTTATCACAGCACTGCCGAGTCACCTCGATCAACGCTGTTTATCACAGCACTGCCGAGTCACCTCGATCAACGCTGTTTATCACAGCACTGCCGAGTCACCTCGATCAACGCTGTTTATCACAGCACTGCCGAGTCACCTCGATCAACGCTGTTTATCACTGCACTGCCGAGTCACCTCGATCAACGCTGTTTATCACAGCACTGCCGAGTCACCTCGATCAACGCTGTTTATCACAGCACTGCCGAGTCACCTCGATCAACGCTGTTTATCACAGCACTGCCGAGTCACCTCGATCAACGCTGTTTATCACAGCACTGCCGAGTCACCTCGATCAACGCTGTTTATCACAGCACTGCCGAGTCACCACGATCAACGCTGTTTATCACAGCACTGCCGAGTCACCTCGATCAACGCTGTTTATCACAGCACTGCCGAGTCACCTCGATCAACGCTGTTTATCACAGCACTGCCGAGTCACCTCGATCAACGCTGTTTATCACAGCACTGCCGAGTCACCTCGATCAACGCTGTTTATCACAGCACTGCCGAGTCACCTCGATCAACGCTGTTTATCACAGCACTGCCGAGTCACCTCGATCAACGCTGTTTATCACAGCACTGCCGAGTCACCACGATCAACGCTGTTTATCACAGCACTGCCGAGTCACCTCGATCAACGCTGTTTATCACAGCACTGCCGAGTCCCCCCGAGCAATGCTGTTTATCACAGCACTGCCGAGTCACCTCGATCAACGCTGTTTATCACAGCACTGCCGAGTCCCCCCGATCAACGCTGTTTATCACAGCACTGCCGAGTCACCTCGATCAATGCTGTTTATCACAGCACTGCCGAGTCCCCCCGAGCAATGCTGTTTATCACAGCACTGCCGAGTCCCCCCGAGCAATGCTGTTTATCACAGCACTGCCGAGTCCCCCCGAGCAACGCTGTTTATCACACTCTACAGCACGTGGATGCACGGCACAGCATAATAAAGAAGTATTTGCAGCAAATAAATACACAGAAGGAATATTAAACAGTAAAACTACTTGGAAACACTGGGGTCTTTCATAGTTTTTTTTCTGTTGCTGTATATACTTTACAGGGCCAGTAAGCTGTGAGGTAATGTGGTGCTCAATGTATTTAATCTAGTTTAGAATCCATTTGAATCAAAAGCAGATTCACTGATAATACAGCCTCGCCGCCTGCATGTATTTCAGGGCATGGGAGAAGATTTCAACCAACCATCATTTCACCAATCATGTAGTTCCTATTCCTAAGCTCTTAAGTCTTTTTAAACAATGTTAGTGGAACTGTCTCTGCAGTATTGGGGTCTCTCCTCCTCTGACACCGCTATCGCAACCCCTCCTGCTCTTTCAAGAAGACTTTAGTTAAAATAAAAGAAACTCAAGTTTAGGTAAACAACCACTTCAACAAAAAAAAAAACGTCTCCTTCAGTGTTTCTCAAGGGTCTTCATGCCCCAAATGAGTCTGTGCTTCTCAAGGTGCATCGAAACCTCTTCATGAATCTTCAGAGCAGAGTATCCACAATCTGCTGAGCCTTTCACTGTCATCTGTTACCTTGACAACCCAACGCACATGATGACATTAATGTGAAATCTGAATCACTGCACGGACAGATTCATGAGGGTATTCAACAAGCCACAGAACACACTGTGTGTGTGTGTGTGTGTGTATATATATATATATATATATATATATATATATATATATATATATAAAGAACGCATCCACAGAGGCACAGTACAGAAAAGACTTATTGTATCAACACTAGCAATAACAGTGTGTAATAATACAACAGGGAACCCAAATCGTGTCCAAAAAACTTTTTTTATTTTGTATATTTAGCATTACAAATGATAGTTTCCAGCCCTGAATAGCAGTAAGCGAGAAGCATCACCTCCCCACAGCGCCCCTCTGAAAGCCCCAGGATCGTCTCATTCAGTGTGCAGTGTTCAGCACAGCATGTGCACAGGCGTGCCTCTGGATCAAAGGAGGGGCTGCTGCTTTACTGCTTCTCGAAGAGGAGCCGTCCTGAAACTTTCTAGTCGCTATAAACGTGTATCCATTGTCCTGAGGGAGTAGGTCCAGTAATACCAGACTCCAAGTGGCAGCATTGCACAGCCATCCACACACTGCAGGTTACATGGTCAGAGCCACTTTGTCAATGAACTGAGCCAGTTTCACATCTCTTTTTGACAGTCCACCACAGTCATGTGTTATCAGTGTTATCTGAACCTGAAAAGGGAAAGAAAGCACATGGAGCCTGAATTATTAAAAATCAGGGTCGATTCGAAAAGCAAACAGGCCACAGATCTGAAGAACGCTTGAAAAATCCTTAAATGCTTTAAGGATCTAGAATAGCAGCGGTTTTAAACAATCTAGAATAGCAGCAGTTTTAAAGGTCTAGAATAGCAGCAGTTTTAAATGATCTAGAATAGCAGCAGTTTTAAAGGATCTAGAATAGCAGCAGTTTTAAAGGATCTAGAATAGCAGCAGTTTTAAAGGATCTAGAATAGCAGCAGTTTTAAAGGATCTAGAATAGCAGCAGTTTTAAAGGATCTAGAATAGCAGCAGTTTTAAAGGTCTAGAATAGCAGCAGTTTTAAATGATCTAGAATAGCAGCAGTTTTAAAGGTCTAGAATAGCAGCAGTTTCTGCCAGAGCTTAGATCAACTGTACGTTCGAAAAACCACAAAAAAACCACTGATTTGCAGCTTGGGGGTTTCATTCTGGCCTTTCCCGAAGCACAGGGTAAAAGGAAATTGAGAATAAAAGAACCCAAAAAGGATGTCCACTTCTGCAGCTACTTTTTCTTTTTATTAATTAAAATAAAAAATAAATCGCCGAATTGAAAAGAGTAAAGTCAGTAAAGCCACGCAGCGAGCCAACCATCTTCAAACATCACAAGAAAACCATCAAGAGAAAGCCTTCTGAGGTATTGCTGTTTCAATGAAACACATACTGTTAGTGAGAGAGAGAGAGAGAGAGAGAGAGAGAGAGAGAGTGTTGTGTTTCCATCTGGAACAAGCACAGTGCAAGCTAGCAGAGGAGTGCTTCTCCATCCTTTCAATATTAATATGGGGGGCTGCCAGGCCAGCACAAAGCTCACTGTATTCAACACTCACCTACGCAGTCTATTCCCACCCGTCTACAAGCACAGACATACATGTATACAGACAGAGTCACGTGGGGGTGCAATCTACACCAGAGACCTGGAATCACTGGAGATACACTATCCGGAGGGGCTGTGCATGGTTTTCATGAGAATGTCATTACCTTGTTGTACACATTAAACCACTCGGGATGGTGGTTCAGTTTCTCAGCCTGTAAAGCCACCCGGGTCATGAATCCAAAAGCCTAAATGATAAGAAAGAAACGATCATTACTCTTCTAGGCTGCTTCGCTTGTGCTGATCGCCACAGGAGCATCACTGCATCAGTGGAAAGCGTACCCCCATGATTCACTGCACACATCAAACCACAGTAATAATAAAGATGTGGTCTGTGACAGCGGCTCCTTCCGGCTCTCCCTGGTTTCTTGGTTGTTGTGTCACATGAACCTGCCTGTTACATTGGAGCAGTGCCCCGTATGCTACGGAGATGGAAGAACGCAGTGTGCACTCTTCCTCACCAGGGCACGGGGAGGTGCTCTTCCTCACGGGGAGGCGCTCTTCCTCACCGGGGCACAGGGAGGCGCTCTTCCTCACCGGGGCACAGGGAGGCGCTCTTCCTCACCGGGGCACGGGGAGGCGCTCTTCCTCACAGGGAGGTGCTCTTCCTCACGGGGAGGCGCTCTTCCTCACCAGGGCACAGGGAGGCGCTCTTCCTCACCGGGGCACGGGGAGGCGCTCTTCCTCACAGGGAGGCGCTCTTCCTCACGGGGAGGCGCTCTTCCTCACCGGGGCACGGGGAGGCGCTCTTCCTCACCGGGGCACGGGGAGGCGCTCTTCCTCACCGGGGCACGGGGAGGCGCTCTTCCTCACCGGGGCACAGGGAGGCGCTCTTCCTCACCGGGGCACGGGGAGGCGCTCTTCCTCATGGGGAGGCGCTCTTCCTCACCGGGGCACAGGGAGGCGCTCTTCCTCACGGGGAGGCGCTCTTCCTCACCAGGGCACAGGGAGGCGCTCTTCCTCACGGGGAGGCGCTCTTCCTCACCAGGGCACAGGGAGGCGCTCTTCCTCACCGGGGCACGGGGAGGCGCTCTTCCTCACGGGGAGGCGCTCTTCCTCACCAGGGCACAGGGAGGCGCTCTTCCTCACGGGGAGGCGCTCTTCCTCACCAGGGCACAGGGAGGCGCTCTTCCTCACCGGGGCACGGGGAGGCGCTCTTCCTCACTAAGGCACGGGGAGGCGCTCTTCCTCACGGGGAGGCGCTCTTCCTCACCGGGGCACAGGGAGGCGCTCTTCCTCACCGGGGCACGGGGAGGCGCTCTTCCTCATGGGGAGGCGCTCTTCCTCACCGGGGCACAGGGAGGCGCTCTTCCTCACGGGGAGGCGCTCTTCCTCACCAGGGCACAGGGAGGCGCTCTTCCTCACGGGGAGGCGCTCTTCCTCACCAGGGCACAGGGAGGCGCTCTTCCTCACCGGGGCACGGGGAGGCGCTCTTCCTCACTAAGGCACGGGGAGGCGCTCTTCCTCACGGGGAGGCGCTCTTCCTCACCGGGGCACGGGGATGTGCTCTTCCTCACGGGGAGGCGCTCTTCCTCACCGGGGCACGGGGAGGCGCTCTTCCTCACCGGGAGGCGCTCTTCCTCACGGGGAGGCGCTCTTCCTCACCGGGGCACGGGGAGGCGCTCTTCCTCACGGGGAGGCGCTCTTCCTCACGGGGAGGCGCTCTTCCTCACCAGGGCACGGGGAGGCGCTCTTCCTCACTAAGGCACGGGGAGGCGCTCTTCCTCACGGGGAGGCGCTCTTCCTCACAGGGAGGTGCTCTTCCTCACGAGGAGGCGCTCTTCCTCACCGGGAGGCGCTCTTCCTCACGGGGAGGCGCTCTTCCTCACGGGGAGGCGCTCTTCCTCACCGGGGCATGGGGAGGCGCTCTTCCTCACTAAGGCACGGGGAGGCAGGCGCTTCGCTCGCAGGCCAAGCAGGGAATCTACAAACTTCATGAATATGCGCTTACCAATCAGTCCCATCCATAGCTGAATTACAGCAATCTGAATTGTGCACAAAGATGAGTGAAATCCCTGAAACAAATCTCCCACTGAGGGACGCTAAGTGCCAGCCATTTCAAAGCAATTCCCCACTGCAATCTCAATTAAGGCACTAAATACTTCCTCTGCTAATTAAACCAATGAAACACGATGTTTCTGTACCAATACATGCCCGTGCTCAATCGTTATTAAACTCAATGACTGCAAGAGGAAGTGATGTTTATCCCTTAATATGTCATAATGAGGTCTGTCTTTTTGAATTTTATGTAATGCTTGATTCTCGGTTCGTATGTAACACGATCAGTGACTTAATCCAATTGGTTACCAAAAGAAGCCTTCTCCTGATCTCCTGACCAAGTAATTGCTGTATTCCTGCAATGAGACCCACACACCAATTTTAGAGTGGGTCTGCTTTTCTTCAACCTTGATTAAAAATAATGACAATTATAATGAATCACACACACACACACTGAGAGACACACACACCGAGAGACAAACACACCGAGAGACACACAAACACACCATGCACCAGACAGACCCCATCCACACGCCTGGATAATTGATGAGGAATTTTAATTTGATGGAGTTATTCTAATTAGAAGCCTCTTTGCTGGAGCTGTGTGTGATGAGACGTGTCAGGTCTCTGCGCTGAACCGAACGCTGGCGCTTCACTTTCTGGGGGGGGTTGCACATTCAATTGTCAGCCTCTACAAGCCGATCACTTAACCCTGTCTAGCATCAAAGCAAACAGTGAAAACACTTCTTTACATGACTGACTGCAATCCATGTCATCTAGGACTCTAAATATATATCGCATGTTTTTATTGTAATGCCTAACCGAACATTCAGAGACTTCAGGGCAAGTAACTCACGTGAAATAAAATGATATTATATTACATCTCTCTCTCTCTCTCTCTCTCTCTCTCTCTCTCTCTATCTCTCTCTCTCTGTCTGTGTGTGTGTGTGTGTGTGTGTGTGTGCGCAAGTCCCAGCTATGAAAACACAGACTGTCCCTGTTACAGTAATTGTTGCTCCTCTGTTGCTGGGACACAAGCCCAGTAATTGAGATCCTGTCAGGCCTCTGTAACATTACACAGACCCTCCAGTAATCACAAACACCTGATCAGCCAAAACAAGTGTTTCCCTTCTGACTGCTGAAGGGGGATTTCTGCTTATTAACATATGACTGTCATAAAACACTGAACCAGACACAACTCCACATCAGAGTGGCATTCCCACATTGTGGTGAAAACAACTTCTCAAACACATGTGCCTGGTGTTTAGGCTTGGTTTTCCACTATGCAGGATGGAATCTATGCCAAGGCTAACTGCATGTAGATACACCAACTGCACAACCCCCTCCAACACACACACCTCTGAACACAGAGCCCAACTCAACTGCACAACCCCCTCCAACACACACACACTTCTGAACACAGAGCCCAACTCAACTGCACAACCCCCTCAAACACACTTCTGTAAGGACAGAAAACAGTTTCCCAGGCCCTGTTTAGCACTAATCGTAGATTCCCTAATACTGACTTACGAAAGGGTAGCCCAAGAAGTGTGCACGAGGTAGATACCGTCCTATTCCACACAGATCTACAGGGCCCCGCTGTCTGCTTGCTGGCTCTCTAACATGTATGATTTGCACCCAGATATAAACTCTCGCGAGTTCTCAGTAGATGATAATGCACTTCAGCCTGGAGTCCCTCTTGTGAAAGTGAGTGGGCGGCTGGTCGCTGTTCATCTGGCCTCTCTAAAGCAGTCCCATTCAGCCTGAGCTCACTGGAGGGAACTTACTTGACTGTTTCTTCTCTCTGTCTTTAACTGTAAGCTGCACAAATCCTAGGAGAAGAACAAGCCCTTCCATCCAGAGGTCTGTTTGATGGGGTCCCTCAGGACAAGGCAGGGAAAAGTTAGAAACAGTGCATTTGGGGGGATTTGGAGAAAGTGCTCCTCTCTCCTTTAAATGAGCATCCTTTTCCCTGACATTCAGCACTGCTGTCATGGGGACGGTGTGATGCTGCTATTCACTCATCACTACCTGCACACTGACACGGGCCCTTCATGTAACCCATCGCTTTCAGACAGATGCTGACAACTTACAAGTCAGCCCAGAATGGGAACTTTGAAGAAAGCAAGCAAAGCCACGTCTGATGCCTCAGCCATTCAGCAACGTGAAGCAGTTGCTGTAACTTTTTTATTATTTAGTCATTTAGCAAACGCTTTCCTCCAAAGCGACTTACAGAGACTTGGGGGTGAACTATGCATCACAACTGCTGCTGCTGCAGAGTCACGTCCAATAGGACCTGGGCTTTCGGACTCACCCGAAGGACGGAGCACAAGGTGTAAAGGACCCTGTGTGGCTGCCATCCGCTCTCCACACGACATGCAGGCAGTTCTGCGAGCGCTGGAGCCACAGCTCTGAATTTAATAAAGAATCATGGATAGCAGAGGTGTGGGGATATTACAGCACACAAGGAAAGCACCGTGTGGAAAAGAACGCTGTGGAATCGCTTTGTCATTTCTGATAGAAACAGTCATTACAATTACAGTACAACTCATCATCCCCTTCAAGTGAACTCAGCAAGTCATGGAAAAATACACTGAAAAAAAGAAATCACCTGAACTGGTTAAAAGTGAACGTCTGCATTGTACATTAGAAACAGAACATGCAGAAATGTCCTGCCATGAAACAGTTGATGCAAATCAGCAATATCTGCTCCACTGAAAGGATTTCAATATTCAAAACCGATTAGAAATGTTGTACAGCAAAGAATTTCAATTTACTCCATAAAAACGGTTTCAATTAGGCAGCATACTTCACTTGGCCTGGAGTAGTTCCTGCTGGTTTTGTCTGAGCTTTGTAATCAGGTATGCGATCCACATACAGTGCTGCATTTCATGTGTCATAGTTGAACCACGTAAAAAAAATCAAAACTACACTTCCTGCTTCTAACCCTCGAGACAGCTTTAAACGCTCTCCTGGCCGTTTGAAAGGCCAGAGCTACAATACAAGCGCCACCAAGAGGACTTGAAGGGAATTGCATGTCTTGTTTTCCTGAAGGGGATTTGTGACTCTTAGTACGAATTCCTGCAGGAGCCCATCGCTTCAGAGAGAACTAGCAAATAGAAATCATCCAGCCCCTGCAGTAAAGGCACCGCAAAACAACATGTTTCCAAACTAAAACCAAAAAAAAAAAGCGAAAATACAAGAGTTTAAAATTGGAAAAATGTGAGCTTGCCAAATGGAATGTCCAGCTGGCATCAGCGATTGCTCGCTTGTTAGTGGTTTCTGAAGCAGATGTAACAGGTTAGCTAATTTGATTGTTTGTGAAAGAAATCAATCTGATTTAAACCCAAATTGCAGCCGAACTAGCCTCTGCGCTTTCTCATGCTAATCTGCTTTGACAGGAGGGAGTAAGAGGAGAGTTTGACTGTGAGAGGAGCCCATGTGAGAGGTCAGAGTGGAGTGCACAACATCAAACATGAGGAAGTGTAAAAAGCAGAGCGCATCGCGGGCTAAAACAACTAACCACTGGATTAGTGGATGTCCGAGAAGTAGCCTCGAGATTTTGACCTGAAAGAAGCAGATTTATTTAGATGAAGCAGCCGTTTGCGTCTATAAATGTCAAAGAAAAATCCAAATTCAAGATGGTATCATCTGACAAATCATAGCATAGTTTAGGATTCTCATCCCCCCAGTGTGCGCAATTTAAACAAGAAAGTCAGATTGTGTGTAGCTGTAAAAATGTACTTGCACATGCACTTTAAACATCGTGTGTGTGCGTGCGTGCGTGCGTGCGTGTGTGTGTGCGTGTGCGTGTGTGTGTGGATGTCAGGGGACTCTATAGGGCAAACCTTCTAGAAGTGGCTGAATGATCTGTGCAGCAGTGTGAAATCTGGGTCTGTGTGGGTTTATTTGTCAGGCGGTCGTCTGATTCTGAGTGCTCTCGTGGTGTGTGGAGCAGCCCAGCTGGGAAGCTCTGTGTGAATCAGGATGTTCTTGTGCATCACAGTACCTGGTTGAAGCTCTTAAAGCTCAGCTCCTTGTAAAGGGCATCTCTGTCTTCTACCTCCGCCCAGCCCGTGGCTTTGAGTTCCAGCAGAAACTGCTCTCTTTCAGCAGGAGAAAGCCAATGGGAATCTGAAGCCTAGAGAAACAACAGAATAATGGGAAGAGCTGAGCTGAGTGAGAGACAGACCCCTTTTGCACGCTATGATACAGCTAACACATGCTCGCCTATCAATGTCCATTCCACTCATCACAATTCATTTGTATGGGCTCCACGTTTTCAAATCCCAGCTCCTTCTGAGCAATGAACACAATGCAGTGGTTTTTACTAAATAACTTGCAAAGACTGCAGTTACCACTGCGCCCCCTGCTGCTGCTGTAGGGAGCTGCAGGCTGTCATTAATTGGACAGAACCCTGTGTAGCCAGCCTGGATATTTAGCTCTCACCAGCCCCAGGAAGAAAAGAAAAAAAAAACCTATGGACCAGTTTGTGTAAGATGTATAGGACCTTTCAGCTAGATGAAAGAGACTAAAATGAAACAGTAGAGTGAGAAAAACGTAATAGCTGGAGCAAAGATGGACATGCTTTCAACAGGAAGATACGCTGTACGAGTGGTGCACAAACATTTTTTTGTAGACTTTTTACAGTATTTAAGCCGTGACAGTGTGCTGGGAATGGGTGCTTTTTACAGTATTTAAGCCGTGACAGTGTGCTGGGAATGGGTGCTTTTTACAGTATTTAAGCCGTGACAGTGTGCTGGGAATGGTGCATTTGTGATGTTTAGCTGTTTGTTTTAGACTTCTGGAGCTTCAACAGGATAACTGTGTTTAAACCAGCTGCGTGTGCGTGGGGGTGTGTTCTTCACCCTCAGACCTGTCTGCAGGATCTGCCTTTTTCAATTTACAAGCACGTAGGAATCTGGATCAGCCCGTCTCAAAATAACCCATCCTACACAGATTGCTATTCTCTATGTTAGGGAAAGTCTGGACACATTCTGTTTCAGTGATCTATTTTAATAAACACTGGGACACTGCGGTGCAAAAAAAAAACAAAAACAACAACAACACTACACAACTCCATACCCTACATTTCTCCGCAATAGTGTGTGGTTGAAAAACAAAAAGGTTTCCATGGATACCGAGTGCAGTATGTGTTTATGCTAGTGTATCAGAATCCACCACGTGTTTCCGCGGTGCCGTGTTATTAGGACGTTGTTACATTCACGCAGACCTCTCAAAGGTTTCCATGGATACCGAGTGCAGTATGTGTTTATGCTGTGTATCAGAATCCACCACGTGTTTCCGCGGTGCCGTGTTATTAGGACGTTGTTACATTCACGCAGACCTCTCAAAGTTTCCAGTGACCCTGGAATCTCACAGCAGAAAGGATTATATGAGCATGCAGTTTATTCCAGGCCGGAAAAAAAGAGAGTGAAGAAAGGTCACAACGAAACGACTGTGAGCGAGGAGGTGGTGTTACCATAGACAACAACAATATAATCAAAAGCAGACGCCGGCTGGCAGCCTTGGTGACGTTGTTACAGTATTGTGACTTACCTGCGCTTTACCTGTGGCGCCAGCGAGTGCATTTTTCAATCAAACATCAGACATGTGCACGTGTTTTAAATAGGAGTTTACCAATGCAGACATTTTACCAGCTATTAGGTGTTGTAGCAGTTCAGGTGTACTTTGTAACTTATTTGTAGGTTCATTGTATGATCAATGCTACTGTAATGGATGGGTATTCTGATTAGAAATATCACAGTAAAACAACAGACACCCTTACCATTTTAGACGACTGCGTGGCCGAGGCTGTGTTGAAATGTTTTAGGAATGCAGAGTTCACGCCCGGAGCGATGCTTCTGCTTGTAAACATTAACCAATACATTTCTAGTGTGTTCTCTGCAAAGCACCAGCTTACTATCAAATAGGACCCAGGCGGCTGCCTTCCAGACTGCCTGTTGAAACGGTTTCAATCTATTCCTTTAAGTGCCATGCTGTATTAAAAATATTTCGTCATGCGATAGAAAGACGCGACCAGACAGACAGTAAACTTCGCCAGTATTTCCCAGTTGTTAATTGAGGTTAACCATTAACAATACAAGAATCTTAGCGACTAAAAATGCCTGTAAAGCAGCTCGATCCTAATTAGCTACACTTCTATCCTTGATCCTGTTTGAAGTTGTTATCACTTGATTGTGAAAGTTAGTGCGTTTCTGTTGCACTCATTTAAATGAATCAAATCCTGCTTGATTTGCTACGCTGACGTCGTTGAATTGCGTCGTGCGTTTTGCACTCGCTACTGCTTCGGAGCTGTGCCTGTCTGTATTGTTACATAACAACGTATTCGTGTTTAATAGAGTTACTGTCTATCACCTTGTACACTAACCTGGCCTGCAGTGGTGTTTCCACTAGTAACCAGAGTCCTGTCTGGGATACATGAGAGCGAAGGAACGCTCCATGTGTTTAACACACGGGTTTCGGGTCACGCATATATTCCAGAAGTGTGCTTTGCTAAGTCTGCTGTATGCTCATTGTGAATGATGTTCTATCTACTTGAAAGCCTAAATATAATATGTTGAATAAGATATGCAGATAATACTAGCAGGTCTTGGTCTTGCACACCCTGCAGAGTAAACATGCTTCAATATAGGCATGTAAAGCACTGTACCCCACGCTATGCATACAGCCCTAACTCCTAACCCTAAACCTAACCCGCGCTGACTCCACTGAACTTCCTCTGAAGAAACACACCTAAGCCAATAACCTCATTCTCCTGTAATCAATGGTGTGCATGCATGACCAAATAGATCTGTCACATGGTCAGTGTTTCTTTCTGCAAATTCAATGTGTTCTTTCTATATTTTAGAAAGGTTTTTTTAGCACTGGTTTAAAGGTGCTGGAGATCCTGAGGTATGCAGTCTTGGAGGAGACACATACTCACCAATTCCAAACCGTGTGGATATTTCTATACTGTGTGACGTAACCTTTTCATGATTCCTGTATTTAAGAAGGAGGTAAACGGCCATGTTACGAGACTGGAAACACAGACACCTTTAAAACAACATTTATTTGTGTAGCAGCACCCAGCAAATCAAACACACCATGAAAAAGCAGCAGGCTTATTCTGTATGACTTGACTGCACTGTAACACATTTTATTGGGTTGATTTTGACTTCCTCAGCTGGCTCATCATTGAAGGAGTTGCACAGTGCATCCAGTTTAACTGATGCTCTCGTTTCAGTCCTGGTGTTCGTGCTCCTGCCCGGGCATCAGCCAGCGGATGCTGTCAGTGCGCAGTACCGCGTAAATCACAAAGCCTGTAATAAACATGATGGAGAAGACTAGGAGCCAGTCGATACTCCTGACAGGGACGCTGGGTAGGGGCCCGGACAGGTCTTCCTCGGTTACTTCCTCCTCAGCCTTGCCTTCTACTCCTGCAAGCACAAAGGAGACGCATTGAAACCTCCCAGCAGCAAACAGGTCCAAGCTGCTGGATTCAGAGATCTGCTCATTGCAGAGATCTGCTTCAGAGATTCAGAGATCTGCTCATTGCAGCTCTCATTACACGTGGACAGTGTGATTCAGCAATCTGCTCATTGCAGCTCTCGTTACACGTGGACAGTGTGATTCAGAGATCTGCTCATTGCAGTTCTCGTTACATGTGGACAGTGTGATTCAGAGATCTGCTCACTGCAGCTCTTGTTACACGTGGACAGTGTGATTCAGAGATCTGCTCATTGCAGCTCCCGTTACACGTGGACAGTGTGATTCAGAGATCTGCTCACTGCAGCTCTCGTTACACGTGGACAGTGTGATTCAGAGATCTGCTCATTGCAGCTCTCGTTACACGTGGACAGTGTGATTCAGAGATCTGCTCATTGCAGTTCTCGTTACACGTGGACAGTGTGATTCAGAGATCTGCTCACTGCAGCTCTCGTTACACGTGGACAGTGTGATTCAGAGATCTGCTCACTGCAGCTCTCCTTACACGTGGACAGTGTGATTCAGAGATCTGCTCATTGCAGCTCTCGTTACACGTGGACAGTGTGATTCAGAGATCCGCTCATTGCAGCTCTCAATGAGCAGATCTTATTGTACCTACTGCTGAGTTGTGGCCCGTGCAACAATCACACAAGTTGTATTGCACAGTTAGGAATACACAACAGGACTCCCAATCTTCTAGCTTTGAGCATCCTAAAGCTTCTGTCCTCAAGCATAAAAAGTATAGCCGAATTTTGTTTTGTTTTTGTACTTGGAATAAATACATCTATATTTCAGTAGACAGCTGCTAAGGGGTAATGGGTGACAATAAGTGTGTTTGCTCTCAATCCCATTTATTTTATAATACTGTTCTATTGTACAAACCAGTCTGGTTCATGATGAATGCCTTCAGCGTTCCCAGGGTCCGCTCCGTCTGGTTAAACCTGGCCATTGGTTTCACCCCTTGAAACAGAAGGATGTTGGGAACAGCAACTGTGCCAAACCTAGTGGAGAGACTAAATATACAAAAAGGGTATAAATGTTTTGTACAGCACACATGCTAGCAGTGCACAAGCAACGATGTCTAATGTTACCTGCTGTGCTGGGAGTCTGCAGTGCACAAGCAATGATGTCTAATGTTACCTGCTGTGCTGGGAGTCTGCAGTGCACAAGCAACGATGTCTAATGTTACCTGCTGTGCTGGGAGTCTGCAGTGCACAAGCAATGATGTCTAATGTTACCTGCTGTGCTGGGAGTCTGCAGTGCACAAGCAACGGTGTCTAATGTTACCTGCTGTGCTGGGAGTCTGCAGTGCACAAGCAACGATGTCTAATGTTACCTGCTGTGCTGGGAGGCATCCAGTGCTAGGAAGTGCATACTTGGAAACACACGTGGCAGGGCGTTGAAGTGAGGACCCAGGGTAGCTGAGAAGTGACACCACGTGGTGTAGAACAATACCAGGGAGCACTCGCTGCCATTGGCATTCAGAAACTCCATCAGATCCTACAGGGAAACAAACATGCGTATTTCATTTTCATACACTCTAGATTTGCTTTATGATAATAATGTTGTTTTTTGGCACACCTGCTGCAAAGTGTAGTGTTTTATTGTTGTTGCTCCCTACCTGCGAAGCATTCAGAATTTGCACAGCGAGGCTGTCCAGCACGGTTACATTTCTCTCTGCACAGTTCACTTTAGGCGTCTTTGCTGTTTCAGTTGCGTTGTTTTCTTCTGCATGCACGATTCCCAGCCTAACAATTTCAGTCTCTTCCGAACTGTCCTCATTAAAAGACTGTGCTAAAGAAGCCAAGGTCTCGTGAGCCTTGCAGGTAGTAGCGTCTCCGGCCTCCGAGTCAGCCTCCGCATCTCCTGGGATTAGTGAGAGCAGCCCCAGCTGCGAGGAGGCTGCCTGCTCTGTCCCCAGCATTGCATCTGCAATCTCAGCGGTCTTAAACTGCACAGCGCCCTGGGCTTTAAATAAAGGCTGCTCGTCGTCGACATCCACAAACCTGGGAAGGTTTTCCAGCCCGGATTCTAAATGGGACTCCTCTGCTGAAGGAAATTCTGCAGGGCCCTCATTCTCAGCTGGAAATAAGACGTGTGCAAAACACAAAGCAAAAGTCAGTGCGAACAACCGGACAGACCATCCTCAAACAATCACATCGGGGGTTTCAATCCACAAGACTGGGTTAGGACAAAACGGCTAGACATGAAAGAGACCGGACCAGAATTTCAACAAAACCTGCTGTATTATTATTATTATTATTATTATCATTATCCTTTGTATAACAAAACCAACGTGCTCGTTGCATCGTTACAACATAACTTTAATCCGATTACGAAATACTGGCCAAAGTAGATACACAATTTTAACTGATAATAGAAGTATTTACATGAGCAATACTTACCGGTACCAGCTAAGATCTGACGTGATGATGCAAAAACGTAAAGCGTAACGAATAATGTACAAAATATCCTAATCCCCGCTGCCAAGTTCATAACAGCTACTGTACATAAATAAAATAAATAACTGAAAACGAGTTACTTCTTCATTACACTTCAACAGCTTCCAGAGCAGAGCGTTTCAGAGAACAGTACCATTGAGTCTAACCTGCGCTGCTTCTATTTCCGGGTCATTGCTGCAGCTGTAAGGATACGCCCTCGCTGGATTTGTCTTTATTTCGGTTTCATTCGTTGGTCGCGCAAAAAGAAGTGGCAGAATTTCTAAAACTCGAGTGTTTCAGAGAAGGTGTGCAGCAGTTAATAAACTATGACGCTGTGTCGTTTTCCTTGGCAGTCTGCTCTGTCACGTCATGTGATGAACGCACACGGTAGACTGCAGCTGCTGCAGCAGCTTGGGGATTTGAAACACAAAGCATACAGATCATTTCTCTTTAGAAGTACCGGTATTTATGTATTTGATTATTTGTGCAAATTAGCAAAATCCACGTTCAGCATAGACTTGACGCCTTTGGTTTATAAACGAGAGCCTAAATGCTGCGTTTGAACTTTTTTATAACGAAGTTATGAATGCTTGTAGTACTTCACGTTGTCCACCAGAGGTCGTCATTGTTCGTGGAAAGAGTTTAATTGGGTCGGGAACAGAGAAAATGGTGCAGGAAGAAGAATGGCGACTTTTAGAAATGAACCCTTAAGAACACTTCCAGTCGTGTCAATATTCACACACACACACACACACACACAGAGACAGAGACACACAGACAGACAGACACACACACAGATAGCATTAGCCTAATAGAGCTGATACTGAAGGTAGAGTATGTGGAACAGTCCAAGAGAATGTAATGCAACAGTTAGAATACTAAACATCACAGCTTCAACAGGACCTGGAGAGTTTACAGAAGGAGTTTCAGCAGTTAGAATACTAAACACCACAGCTTCAACAGGACCTGGAGAGTTTACAGAAGGAGTTTCAGCAGTTAGAATACTAAACACCACAGCTTCAACAGGACCTGGAGAGTTTATAGGAGTTTCAACAGTTAGAATACTAAACATCACAGCTTCAACAGGACCTGGAGAGTTTACAGAAGGAGTTTCAACAGTTAGAATACTAAACATCACAGCTTCAACAGGACCTGGAGAGTTTATAGAAGGAGTTTCTTGTTTGAGATCCACTGCCTTACAGCCTTTAGTTAAAACACCCTTCTTCATTCCAGTGTGCAGAAATGTCACTGTGCCAGATCTGTGTGTGAATGGACCCAGCAGCTGTTAACATGCTCAGAGCTGTGTGTGAATAGACCCAGCAGCTGTTAACATGCTCAGTGCTGTGTGTGAATGGACTGATCAGCTGTTAACATTCTTAGATCTGTGTGTGAATGGACCGATCAGCTGTTAACATGCTCAGTGCTGTGTGTGAATGGACTGATCAGTTGTTAAAATGCTCAGATCTGTGTGTGAATGGACCGATCAGCTGTTAACGTGCTCAGCACAGCTTCATACCCTGCATATCTGTAAAAGCCTTGATTCCCAAATGTTTATAAAGACTGTTGGCTGCTGTTTATAAAATCTATCCCCATGTCTTTTTCCACAAGCCTGTCTCGCTTGCGATTTTAAACCTGAACGTTTGGTTTCAAGGGCAGAATGGGACTTTGTGGGTGTTTCCGGTCCTCACTGTTGAGTGCATACCATGCCCTTGTTTTTACCTGACATAGATACACAATGTACACACGCTGTAGCTGTGACCAAGCAATGCTGTTAGCTCTGCAGAGTGCACTGTGGAGATCTGCAAGACAAGGTCATTCTAAAAGGGCAAACATGTTTTTAAACGTTTCAACCACAGCACAGATTAGAAGCAGTTTACCTGTGATCCTTTATCTAAAGCATCAGCATCTGCCCAGTTAAAGAACCACACGGATCTGCAACAGGACTGCTAATAAAGACAATGGAGTCACTTCTTTAAAGCAGCTTTGTAATAGGAAGGGGGGACAAGGTAATGCAAAGAATCTAAAGCTCCCACTATTGCATTGCTCTTACTGTCTTAACAACGACCGATAGAGCAGAGCTGCAAATCCAAACTTTCATTACAGTTCTGCACACTTTGACAATCATCCAGAACCTCCGACTCTCCCGCCAATGCATGCTTTGTACTTGTCATCTGTAAATACACTGCATGTGTGTGGAGCTCTAACTGGGACATGTTCTCTACCTCAATCAGGTCCTTTACAGTGTGGAGTAGTGCTAAATTACTGCAGAGTAATTTACTTGTAATGCTTTGCCTTGGTTTTTCTTTTAGAAACAGGGGCTTTATGGATTCAAATGCTCAATTGAAAAGTCTTGTTAAATTGCCTTTCAAAAGTTTCCATCTGCTACAGATCTGCAAAGATAAACCAGACAAACACAGAGCCTTGGAAACACTGCACTCAGAAACCACTCCGACAGAAACTGCCTTTCTGTCAGAACGGTGCACATAAATAAAGTCCTGTTTGTTTTTTTATAGAACATGCTGATTTACTTGAACCAAAATCGGATGTTTAATAATTCACAAACACACTGTATATTTCTAACATACATTGCTCTAATAAGCATACATCATTACACATATTTTCAATGATAAGAGACTTAACAAAAATGCTTTTACATAACATATGCGAGGGGCCTTACACTCAATATATAAAAACAGAAGAAAAACGAAAAACTCTCAAAGTGCCCTTTTCAAGGCTGTAGGAAAACTATGCAAGAAGGTGAGCTTGATGCATGAACGGAGTATTGCACAAGGTGTTCTCTATGCAATGTGCAGCTCATGAGTATTGCACAAGGTGTTCTCTATGCAATGTGCAGCTCATGAGTATTGCACAAGGTGTTCTCTATGCAATGTGCAGCTCATGAGTATTGCACAAGGTGTTCTCTATGCAATGTGCAGCTCATGAGTATTGCACAAGGTGTTCTCTATGCAATGTGCAGCTCATGAGTATTGCACAAGGTGTTCTCTATGCAATGTGCAGCTCATGAGTATTGCACAAGGTGTTCTCTATGCAATGTGCAGCTCATGAGTATTGCACAAGGTGTTCTCTATGCAATGTGCAGCTCATGAATGTAACCCTTCTTTACAGTTTACATCTGTAAAGACAGGTGCTGATATAAAGTTTAAAAAACAAATCATATATATACTGTAGTTATATACACACTGTATCAAATATGATCAATTGCTACATATACTGTAAGCACTACAACGATGCAGAATACAGATGTGCAACATACAATGTACAAGAGACAGCCGTGCCTACGTGCTGTTCACTCATTAACAGCTGCAGAAAATTCTTTTCTCCTTTTTTAAGCCTAATATTTTTTAGTTCTGATTTTGTAAAATGTGTTTTTCCATTAAAAAAGTGACACGTCAAAAACCAAACGGCCAAACGAGGAGAGTGGCGCATCGCTGACGCCGCGGCCCGTCGTTTGAGTAGAGAAAAGGCCGGTCCAGGTGCATTGGTGTGAGTGCTCTGTCACAGGGTTACATAGCTGCTGCTTCCTGGAGCTGTCAGTGAAGCACACTGAGGAGCCAGCTTTGAGATCCCCTCCCGCTTCACTTCCACACACTTCATCTGTGTACAGTTTACGTGCATCAAGTAACAGCCTGATATTCCAGGGGGAGAAGTACTCAGGTCAAGCAGGTTCTTTGGTTCTGAGTCAAACAAAACTGCAGAAACGGGCTTCTCCTTGAAATACACAATCACAGAGGGTTTCTTTGTGGATTTGTTTAAAATGTGCTTCTCTTTGAAACACATGGATGATCACAGAGGGTTTCTTTGTGGATTTGTTTAAAATGTGTTTCTCTTTGAAACACATGGATGATCACAGAGGGTTTCTTTGTGGATTTGTTGCTTTCTACATAGCGGTCACTCTTCCTGTTTGTATCCAGCATTAGGAATTGAGAAGCCAACATTGACACAAGACTGAAAAGCTACAGGAAGTTTAAAAGACAAAGTAAATGTGATGCGGCCACGATGTGCATGTCCCAGATGCTGGACTCAGCGTCACAATGCAATGGTGAGAAGGACACCATGTTTCTCACACTACTTCTACACCACAGGACAAACAAATAAAAGAAATACTAACATGCTTTCCTCCCCACCCTTACAGAGACTTCTGATAAGAACAATGAAACAAGCGGCCGTGGACCATGTGGTGTCTAGGATGACCAGCGTGGATACTGGACGTGGTTAGGTCTGTAGTTTCAGCATTTCATTTTAGTTAAAGGCTTTTGTTGACACAGAAGCTAAGGTGAAGTTCCGCTATGATCCGCTACTGAACTGTGGAGCTGCATGTTGACACCTGATAAAAGAAAACAAAACATCAAGTAGGTACAGCACCTGCAGATCATGAGTACAGCGCATATATATCTATATATATATATATATATATATATATATATATATATAGCAATACATAAAACAAGCTCTCTCTCTCTGTCACACACACAGACACACACACACACATTATATATATATATATATATATATATATATATATATGCACCTTTGTTTTAGAACAGTAACATTAAATCACTATAAATGTACAGCGTTTGGTCTTAAATCACACTTTATTTTCCTGTTACACGTCGCTCACACTGGGGTATAGAACTGAAACGAGGTCGCCTGTTTTAACATTTCTCTAAAGGGGTTTCACTCCTCAAAGCAGATTTCCCCATTGCTGCCCGCCTGGAATTCTGCTCTTTAGAAACCAAGCAGTCAATGTGCTGCACTGAACAGACTGGCCTTGTACTTGAGACTTTCCTCAGGACCCATGAAAACAAAGATCCTCAAGGACTCTTTCTGTGCATTCTCAATTCAATACACTGCTTTAACTGACATCCAGTGAAATTTACTCCCAGGGATCAAGTATCTGCAAGGCCCGAGAACCCAAAATGAAAAGCCTTTTATCCCACGAGCACTTGTTTAATCCCACGAGCACTTGTTTAATCCCACGAGCACTTGTTTAATCCCACGAGCACTTGTTTAATCCCACGAGCACTTGTTTTGTCTGCATGCTTTGACAATGAATTATTTAGACAGGAATTACAACAAACATTAGCAAAATATGTGAGTAGAGACACACGTTACAAAACCATATAACAGAGTCCTGTGGCATAACAAAACAAGTGATGTGTTTATACAGCTAACCATTTCCCCAGCCATATACAGATAGATTTACACGAGATATATATAGATAGATATATATATATAGTAATACAGGAAACTACCCAATGTGCTTGATTGATCTCTATCTATCTATATAGAGAGATATACACACAGAGGTAGAGAGGCTTGTCATGAGTAAACTAACACCCCGTCTTGTCTGTTTGCTCAGGACAAGTCCCTGTGTATATCAATCACACGCACGTTGAGGACCGGTCTCCTCCTGCACAAGAGTTCTGAACTATTCCAACACGCTGCGACTGCACAGCACTCCGCACAAGCAATGCAGAAATAAACAGGAGAGAGCAGCATTACTCGTTGGGCTCTTTCTCTTTGCCAGCGGGTTCACATAAAGCTCTCTTGTGCATCATTGAATAGGGGAAGGCTGCAGAGCTGCAGGATGCATACCCCAGTTTGGAGAGACGTGACAGAGTCTTGATGCTGCCTGGCGGTCTGCCTGGGCTAACCTTGTACCCGGCTGCCTTGGTGGTGCCCAGGGGCCTCCCAGGACTGGTCTTGAACCCGGCTGCCTTTGTGGTGCCCAGGGGCCGGCCGGTGCTGGTTCTGTAGCCAGCCAGTTTGGTGGTCCCCGAAGGTCTGCCTCTCCTGCCCGATCTTCCGAGGCCTTTCTTTTTCTTCGAGTCCTCGGCCTTCTCTGTGTTTTTACCCCCTCCTGTCTGGGAGTTTGTTTCCTGCCGTGGACAGGGCATGGCTTTGTGGGTGCTGTGTGGCGGGGGTGCCAGGGCCAGGGGCAGGGGCAGGGGCAGAGGAGGGGGCGGAGGGGGGTAGAACTTGCTGGACTGCGAGGTGCAGAGATCAAACTGACTGCCCGGGTGTCGGCCCTCCTCCGCCAGGCAGGACGCTCTGCTGGTCATGCAATAATCGCTGGTGTTGCTGGCAACCTGGCGCATCATTCTCTGAAAAGAAAAACAGGACACCGTGTGTCAATACAGGCTTGAGCAGTGTTTGAGAGGATCGCTCTGCAGCTGCACTGGAGCACTTTCACTGTGCAATTCACTCTGCAGATTCTCATAATGAACCTTTTTCATAGACTGGCTTGATGTCCTTGGTGCTAAAAAAAAACCAAAACAACACCCTGCATTTAAAATGAGCTACATATGAGGGTTCACGTACAAAAATGCTCTGAAATGCCCTGTCATCATAATAATACACATTACATAAACCATACTCACCAACAATGCATAGTGATTGATTGAGTTGACATTACTTTGATAATGTGAACCCTTATATAACTTTCTGCTACTAAAATAACAAGATAAGCAATATGTATGCGGTTTCACGTATATTTCACAGTATCACGACATGAGCAATAGATTTCTGAACAATCACAGTACACACAATTACAAGTTCCAATGACTTGCACACGGCACCACCCTCGACGTGAAGTTCACAATGCAGAGGACGCTGCGTGCGTCTAGTTGTGTATTTCTTCCTGGGAGTGGGATATGTTCTGTACAACAAAACCTCAATCCAGCAGAACAACGTGTTTAACAATACAGGGCGTGTGGCCAGACACACAGTGCAAAGCACCACCATGTCCATTTTCACCGAATGCATTCCGCGCAGACTCCCAGCACACCAAGACAATGAAGCGGCTACATGCTGTACAGCAAGCAGCTAATGCTTCGACCGCGTAAAAAAAAAAAAAAAAAAAAAAAAAAAAAGCAATGTTATTTCTGAGCACACAGGAGGCACCAGCCTCCATGTAAACACGAATAAACACTCTGTAAAACCTTCATAGACAAGGCAAGAAATATCACCACGGACAGAAAACAGAAATCGGAGAGTTTGTGTTAAGAAGACCCACATTGATGCTCATTTAGCAGTTATCTTAATCATATGCAGATGTAGAGTCTGTGTTTTAATAATTACTTCGACTGATGTGTCCGGCCTGTTTTTTTTTAGCTGACTTATTCTGGAACGTGCAGAAATTATCTTCGGCCTTCTGTATTGGGGTAGTACAGTAACATTTACATTAGTGGAAAGAAATAGGTCATCGTGTATTTGGGCAACCTTTTTCTTTGGATATTGTTCAGCAGATACAGCTGCTTAACAGACATAGTGGATATATTCGAACAAAAGGTCTTTGTTTCTGGTTAATATCAACACTACCCAAACACTTCCTTACAGAAACGGTGCGCTCTGATGATATAGCGAAGCCGGATATACTGCAGTGTGATATATAAGGCATTGTTATATTACAGAGAATATTTTAATAAGCAAGCCTCAGCCAGTTATCATTCAGAATACGGTAGAAAAAATAAAACTGTACCTTGTTTGTTTGCAGATCATGGAATGCAAAGGGTTAAATACAAAAACGAAAGATCTCCCATTGTTTAAATCGCAAACACAGTCATTCTGTATCCGTGCGTGACGATCAGTCGACAGGCATGTCGATATTTTTTAAATTCCCGTTGCTGAAGTCTGAAATATTGCCCTTTTTATCGGATTTTATTTAGCAGTTGCAGATGGGTTAGATGAGAAAGGCAGCCATTTCCATAAAAAATTAATAAAGCAAGGGGAGGTAGTGCGCATGCGCGCTGCTCCAGCGGTTATTGCAGAAACAGCAGACCAAATAAACCCCACAATGTGAATGAGCTCGGGACCGCCCGAGCTGCTGCAGCCTGAAGATTGTTTACGGGAATTTTAAAAAAAGAAAGAACGCAGTCTTGTGTTATTTACTTTCGATTACGGTATGATTAGAAAGAAATAAAAAAAAAAAACGACACGAGATAAAAATAAAAAAATAAAAACAAGGAAAGACACAGAAAGCAGTTACTCCCGAACAGACGGATTTAAATTTAACAAAGCTACCCGAAGCTATTGTATCATTCTACTGCGACCATTTCCCCTTGTTCCAAGTCATTCCATATATACAGAGCTTATCAGAGTGAAATATGCGTGTTGACTGACATCCGTGAAACACTGTGACATACTTTAATATGCATTGATTGCTTCTATATTTTAAAAAACTAAACAATACAATATAAATTATTTTTAAAAAATGACCATGATGTTGCTGCTCAGCCTCATAGGTCTCTATGGTAGACTCGTCTTTTCAGTTACTTCTCCCCTCCCTTCACACATACACGCGAGTAAACACCCTTCGCATTGTACATGTAATAGCTTATCATCCAAAACCAGATGAAACACAGCACCTAGCACACGTCATCACTCACCATCACTGACCAGCTCAATAGTGCCATGCTGCATTTTCACACGTCATCACTGACCAGCTCAATAGTGCCATGCTGCATCTTTACACATCACTGACCAGCTCAATAGTGCCATTCTGCATCTTCACACGTCATCACTGACCAGCTCAATAGTGCCATTCTGCATCTTCACACGTCATCACTGACCAGCTCAATAGTGGCATTCTGCATCTTCACACATCACTGACCAGCACTGACCAGCTCAATAGTGCCATTCTGCATCTTCACATGTCATCACTGACCAGCTCAATAGTGCCATTCTGCATCTTCACACATCATCACTGACCAGCTCAATAGTGGCATTCTGCATCTTCACACATCATCACTGACCAGCTCAATAGTGGCATTCTGCATCTTCACACATCATCACTGACCAGCTCAATAGTGCCATTCTGCATCTTCACACGTCATCACTGACCAGCTCAATAGTGGCATTCTGCATCTTCACACGTCATCACTGACCAGCTCAATAGTGGCATGCTGCATCTTCACACATCACTGACCAGCTCAATAGTGCCATTCTGCATCTTCACACGGCATCACTGACCAGCTCAATAGTGGCATTCTGCATCTTCACACATCATCACTGACCAGCACAATAGTGCCATGCTGCATCTTCACACATCACTGACCAGCTCAATAGTGCCATTCTGCATCTTCACACATCATCACTGACCAGCTCAATAGTGCCATTCTGCATCTTCACATGTCATCACTGACCAGCTCAATAGTGGCATTCTGCATCTTCACACATCATCACTGACCAGCACAATAGTGCCATGCTGCATCTTCACACATCACTGACCAGCACTGACCAGCTCAATAGTGCCATTCTGCATCTTCACACGTCATCACTGACCAGCTCAATAGTGGCATTCTGCATCTTCACACATCATCACTGACCAGCTCAATAGTGCCATTCTGCATTTTCACATGTCATCACTGACCAGCTCAATAGTGCCATTCTGCATCTTCACACATCATCACTGACCAGCTCAATAGTGGCATTCTGCATCTTCACACATCATCACTGACCAGCTCAATAGTGCCATGCTGCATCTTCACACATCACTGACCAGCTCAATAGTGCCATTCTGCATCTTCACACGGCATCACTGACCAGCTCAATAGTGCCATGCTGCATCTTCACGTCATCACTGACCAGCTCAATAGTGCCATTCTGCATCTTCACACATCATCACTGACCAGCTCAATAGTGGCATTCTGCATCTTCACACATCATCACTGACCAGCTCAATAGTGCCATGCTGCATCTTCACACATCACTGACCAGCTCAATAGTGCCATTCTGCATCTTCACACGGCATCACTGACCAGCTCAATAGTGCCATGCTGCATCTTCACGTCATCACTGACCAGCTCAATAGTGCCATTCTGCATCTTCACACATCATCACTGACCAGCTCAATAGTGGCATTCTGCATCTTCACACATCATCACTGACCAGCTCAATAGTGCCATTCTGCATCTTCACACGGCATCACTGACCAGCTCAATAGTGCCATGCTGCATCTTCACGTCATCACTGACCAGCTCAATAGTGCCATGCTGCATCTTCACACACCATCACTGACCAGCTCAATAGTGCCATTCTGCATCTTCACATGTCATCATTACACCCGTCCAAACATTTGTCTTATTGAATTGGCTTCTTGAGTTTTACCTTATGGGCTGTTTTTGAAGTTATGGATGCATTGTACATTATCATACGAAAAATCTTCCAAATCACATCACATTTCACAATACATATTTAAAGATGAAAAGGGCCACCCTGTGATGTTGTTTTAGATTTGTATTTTTTGCTCCCCATGACGGATTGGTTGTTCTGTAATTTACACATTTTCTTTTGGTACTACTTCCTCAGTGAATAGCCCAGTCCCTGTGTGGTGGAAACACTGCTTTCTGTATCCCAGGGATCAGTTATACAAGCTAACGGATTACTTAGTACGTTATATTGCTTATCAAATTATTGCACACATACACAACAGACACACACCAAAGATGTAATAATTCTCGAATCAAGACCTTCACGAGAAATGTTTCTGCATGGGGTCCTGCTCGGCCACTTTGTGACAGACGTCCCTTTTCTAAAGAGAGTTTGTGGTTCTGTAGCCCCGATTCCTTTGTGATAGACGTCCCTTTTCTAAAGAGAGTCTGTGGTTCTGTAGCCCCGATGCCTTTGTTTCCAATCCCAGACGTTTCTTTTTCCACTGGTTTGCAGTGCTGGTTTGGACACTGGCAGAGATGACCAAGGCCTGTTCAACTTGCAGAGAAACAGGCTTTTACATTACTGGTAATGAAGTCCTGTCACACCCCAAGCTCATAGATTCCAACACACGGGGGCACGTGCTGACACATACTATGAATGCAGCCTTTATTAAAATCTGTATCTTAGAGATATAAAAAATAATTAATACAAAGAAAAAAATACATAAATAACAGCACAGTTAAAAAAAAAAAAAGAAAGATAGGCAGACCCACTTTATTACATTTATGTAGAACATCTGAATTTAAACCTCCAGTGAGTGCTTGATCTGAATGTAAAACCTCACACCGAACGCCAAGAGTGAAGATGAATGAAGATGGTTCTACATAGTTTCACTTTAATTGTCATAGAAACTACAGCTGTATATACATCCCATTGTGTCATTATTAGTTTTGTTTTCACTCTAAAATAAGTCTTATAATAAAGTATGTTTTAAAATTAGGGTCAGTACAAGGGCAACTCAAACTTCTGACAAACAAAACCAAAAAGCACATGGACTGAAATTAGCACATGAGAAATGCCAACTTAAACACAAATGTGATCATCAACGTACCCAAATCTTTCAGGTCTACAACATGCGCAAGACATACAACATACCAATTTCAATGCTCTTGTCTTACAGAAGGGCACCGTTTCAGCACAGTACTCTTAATAGGATGAAGACCAAGCTTTCTATAAAAACACTCTGATCTAAAATTCCATTCTAATTTAAGGGAGAAGTCCAATTCTATATTTTAATCCAAGAAATGAATTACTGCAAGAAACCAAACCACGGGATCGAGGACAGCTATTCCTCCACTGCTAAGCACTTCAAACGATGTATTTTAAACAAAGAAAAAAAAGTGGAATTTACAACAACTCAAACAGATTGAGCTGAGATGAGAAATGATAAAACACACGTGTATAAACTCTCCTGGACAGGATCCTGTTATTACAAGCATGACCGTGAATCTACAGCTCCTGTAAAAACACAAAAGAAAAGTGCAGTCCATTCACATAGGAACACGGGAAGACAGAAACGCAGCGCTCTTCCATTCATGCGCCTGCACTCCCCGAGAAGACAAACGCAGCGCTCTTCCATTCATGCGCCTGCACTCCCCGAGAAGACAGAAACGCAGCGCTCTTCCATTCATGCGCCTGCACTCCCCGAGAAGACAAACGCAGCGCTCTTCCATTCATGCGCCTGCACTCCCCGAGAAGACAGAAACGCAGCGCTCTTCCATTCATGCGCCTGCACTCCTACAAAACTTTGTATCTTCCCTTGCTGGTCGGCTGGTAAGAGTTTTGCTAGAAGAAAACAAAAAGAAAGAATAGTCTTGTTAGGTCTTGTTGAATAGTCTTGTTAGGTTTGCAAAATACGTTTTAGAAAATAATGAATCATTTAAACCTCAAACCATGGATGGCTCTGCTAAAGAAAGAAAGGGTGCATGTCAAATGTAATGTAACACAATGAGCAGAGAGCTTCTATTGAAATACCTCAGCCTCCAGGTAGAGTAACAAGGCTTGAAGTCTGTCCAAAACGGACTCACAGAACTGCAGTGAAAGCCATTTCTATCTTCAGTACAGAAACAGGATACAGAATGTTCTTTGAGAATTTCAACAAGAACAGCAACAGCAGTGCAGGCGTCCTTACCAGTCTGATGAGCTCTTCTTTAATAAGCCTGGAGATCTCTGCTTTAGCTTTCTGCACGGCCAGCTCGTTTGCACCTAGGGTGAGGAGTAACACTACTGTCAGGGCGAGGAGTAACACTACTGTCAGGGCGAGGAGTAACACTACTGTCAGGGCGAGGAGTAACACTACATACTGTCAGGGCGAGGAGTAACACTACATACTATCAGGGTGAGAAGTAACACTACTGTCAGGGCGAGGAGTAACACTACATACTGTCAGGGCGAGGAGTAACACTACTGTCAGGACGAGGAGTAACACTACATACTGTCAGGGCGAGGAGTAACACTACTGTCAGGGCGAGGAGTAACACTACATACTGTCAGGGGGCGAGGAGTAACACTACATACTGTCAGGGCGAGGAGTAACACTACTGTCAGGGCGAGGAGTAACACTACTGTCAGGGCGAGGAGTAACACTACATACTGTCAGGGCGAGGAGTAACACTACATACTGTCAGGGCGAGGAGTAACACTACATACTGTCAGGGCGAGGAGTAACACTACTGTCAGGGCGAGGAGTAACACTACTGTCAGGGCGAGGAGTAACACTAAATACTGTCAGGGCGAGGAGTAACACTACATACTGTCAGGGCGAGGAGTAACACTACTGTCAGGGCGAGGAGTAACACTACATACTGTCAGGGCGAGGTGTAACACTACTGTCAGGGCGAGGAGTAACACTACTGTCAGGGCGAGGAGTAACACTACATACTGTCAGGGCGAGGAGTAACACTACATACTGTCAGGGCGAGGAGTAACACTACATACTGTCAGGGCGAGGAGTAACACTACTGTCAGGGCGAGGAGTAACACTACATACTGTCAGGGCGAGGAGTAACACTACTGTCAGGGCGAGGAGTAACACTACATACTGTCAGGGTGAGGAGTAACACTACATACTGTCAGGGCGAGGAGTAACACTACTGTCAGGGCGAGGAGTAACACTACTGTCAGGACGAGGAGTAACACTACTGTCAGATGTCATTATGGGATGATTCAGTGTCACAGCAAAACATGGGCCTGTTCCCCTGGTTGGATCCCGACTCCTTCCATCTCATCTTGTCAATGCTCTCAGATACAGATCCTTCGGTCACAAAGCACTGACTATTACACATTTATTATCATTGTACTCTCATTGCACTGCAGAATTTGACAAGCAAATCCAAGCTCCTTGCAGTTTAGTAATGGTGGTTAGGGAGCTCCATTTTCTAAAGCAGCTTGTACAGTGTGTATAATATATATATATATATATATATATATATATATAATATATATATATATATATATATATATATATATAATACAAATTACTCATGTTTTACTTAATGATGTCACATCTGTCTACTGCATGCAACTGAATTCCTCTGTTAATCTGAAAATGGGATGCATCAACTTTCACTCAGAAAAGCTTCCTATATACAAATCAACGGCACTGCATGCAAATGACCACTGTAGAAAACATGCATTCTGAAATGCAATGGATGAAATATACAGCACTGTATTGAGGCACAGATGCATGAGAAAACGTGCTGATCACTTACTTTCGATGGCCAGATAGATCTTGCGCTCTCCTTCCTTCGGCTCCTTGCCTGGTGGGAAGTAAGTCCCTCGGATGGTAATGGCAGCCTCTGAATACTCGCCGATCCTCTGCAATGCCTCTTTGGAGGTGACCTTCCAGCGGGCAGTCTGCAAAAAACAGCAAAACAGACCCTCGGTGATCCTGCTTTGCACCCCACACAGGACAGACAGACACACACAGGACAGACACACACCATCACACACACACACACAGGACAGACACACACCATCACACACACACACACAGGACAGGCACACAGACAGACACACACCATCACACACACACACACACACACACACAGGACAGGCACACACACACACACACACAGGACAGGCACACACCATCACACACACACACACACACACACACACACACACACACACACACAGGACAGGCACACAGACAGACACACACCATCACACACACACTTTTGTGAATATATTCTACATTCAAGCTAAGAAATGTGAACTCACACTTAATACTCCAAAAGAGAAAAATGCAAGCAGAGTTTCACAGAACTGAAGAGGATATTACGTGAGGAACACCTAGACTCGTCATCCCAATACATCAAGCCCACAATGTGGAATCCCCAAGTGCAGTGAAGCTAAAGCTGACCTGGGGGAAGTCGTTGATCTCCAGCTCCTCCTCGTATCTCTTGAGGGTCTCGTTCTGCGCGCTCTCCTGTTTCTCCTCCTCCTGCTTCTCCACAGGGATGTAGTTCAGCTTGGCGTTGATCTTCTCAGCCAGCTGCTCCGCGATGGTCTTTGCAGAGACAGACTGTGGCTGAATGGTGCCTCCGCGCAGAACCGCATTTGTTGCTTGCTGCATCACATCCTAAGGATTAAAGCAATAGGGTTTGTACAGCATAGACAGCACACACAAATCTGCACAGCTCCCCATGAGGAATTCCAAGAGGAGTTCCACAGTCGCTTACAGAAGCCCCTGGTTTTGCAAGGAAACACTCGTGCCATTCAGCTAATTTTATGCAAAACTAGCGCAGTAATGAAATGGAGCAATCCCAATGGAAATGTCTCCCTGCTACTCACCAGTGCTTCTGAACCCAGGTTCTTCTGGGCGTTGATCTTCAGTGCCAGTTTCTTGGCGATCTCCAGTTTCTCAGCGTTGCCAGCAGAGGGCACCAGCATGCTGGGCCCCCCCCCGCCGCCAGCAGGAGCGTTGGCCCCCCCTCCTCCACCCCCCCCTGGTGCGGCCATGTCCTTCACCCTCTTCTTCGAGTTGAACATACTCTCGATCTGCTCATCAATCTGGAGGAACACGCAGAGACAGCAGCTTCGTAACCCTTACAAAACTTTTCTTCATTTGCAAATTGTGAACGCTTTAAAAGATTTAAATCTGGGAACCTTGGTATATCCACTCTAGATGAATTCATTGGTTTACCGATGAATCACTCTGGAACCATAGAAGACCATTTTAGAAGTTCTTCATCCAGTATGTAAATATAAAGCAGGTTTCCTTTGGTTACCAGAAAAGCTCAGTTCTAAAAATGCTGTTGGTGCAAATCCAGCATTACTGGTTCCCAAGGACCAGGAACCAGTGTTCCAACACAAAGATTGTGTCGTAGCGCTCAGTGAATTGTATTCCCAAATTGGTTTCTAGTGAGACGGTGGATCTTGTGAGTGTGTTTCCAGTTCTGGACAGCCCCTGCTCTAGCTGCCCCTCTCTGGGTGCCAGTATACTCACATCTAAAGCACCGTCCTCGTCGTCGGAGTCCTGCAGCCCCAGCGCAGCTTTCTGCAGCTTCTTCCTCTCGTTGGCCAGAGCGTGCTCCGTCTCGTCGAACTTGAAGCCCTTCCCAGAGAAGCCGCTGCTGCTCTTGATGCTCTTTCCCTCCTGTGAAATTCAGAGGAAACGGAACTGAAGCCCCTACAAAAACAGAGCCTCAGAAAAGTCCACCCGATCAGAGGGCAGACAGCAAAGAATAATCACAGCCAGCATTTCAGAAACAAAGAGCTTTTCCTGCTTACAGCTTTCTGTTGATCCTTGAAGTTGTTCCACAGCTGCTCCAGTTGTGGAGGAACAGCGGCTCCCGACAGCTCCAGAGCCTTTATAATATCCACAGCGTAGCGAGCTTGGTCCTCCGTAATAAAGGTGTAGACAAACCCCTGCAACGCAACGCACCGTTACACAATGCCTTGAGCAGGGTCGGGAAAACAGGCATGTTAACAACAGGGTGAAGTGCAGATCCCCAAGCCAGTATGTGTGAAGACAGAAGTTAAAAGACTCACTTTATTCCCTGCTCTCCCAGTGCGGCCGGCTCGGTGCACATAATCCTCATAGTGATTGGGGCAGTTGTAGTTGATCACCAGGATCAGGTGCTTGACATCCAGCCCTCTGGCAGCGACCGAGGTTGCCACAAGCAGCCGACAGGCTCCATTCTTAAAGTCATTTATAATGCTATCTCGGTCATACTGGTCGATGCCTGACAGGGTTTAAAAAGAAAGCGTTATCTGGTTAAATAACTCGGGTATCATTGTTTTATCACAGCTGATTTTAAAAAGTACAACCATGTAAAACTGAAGGAGGAATCCCTTCCTAGGTAGAAATCAAGCTGGAGCCCCCTTACCTCCATGAAGGGACATGCAAGGGTACGAGGCCTTCATCAGATCCTTCAGCAGCCCATCCGCGTGCTCCTGTTTGTCTACAAATATTATAACAGAGCCCTTCTCCTGGTAGTGACCCAGCAGCTCCAGCAGCTTCAGGAACTTGTTCTCTTCCTCAAGGACAATCTGAAGAGGACAGTGTCCACATTACACAGCAGCACTGCCACAGACCCCTCCAGCACTGAACCCAGTGAAACATTCCTCTCCCCTGCTGTACTGAAGAGTCACATTATTAAAAACAGACCCAGACAATCCAGCAGTATGAATAAGCAGCCCACTGTTCTCAAGACTGATCCAGTGAAGCACGGACGGTGTGCAACATTACTCAGGGAGTGCTTTTACAAACATACCACATGCTGCTCCACATCCGAGCACACAATGCTTCTGCCTCCCACTTGCACCTCCACAGGTTTGGATAATATCCTCCGAGCGAGGGCCTCCATGGCTCTGGGGAACGTGGCTGAGAACATCACTGTCTGCCGGTCGGGACGGATGTTGTCGACAATGCGCATGACCTGAAAGAGCGGAGAAGCACACGAGTGAGGTCAGCCTCAGCCCTTCCACTCTGCACAGACTGCTGACTGTTACAACTGCAGCCACAGCTTCACCAGACAAGGCAAGCAAGAAATATTCAAGAGACCAAATCAACAGAAAACTGTCACAAAGTACAGAAGGCAGGTGAATCTGGAATCAGTTTGGTTTTAATCTGCAGAGTCTCACCTGCGGTTCAAAACCCATGTCAAACATCCTGTCAGCTTCATCTATCACAACGTAGGTGACTCTGCGCAGGTTTGTGACTCGACCTACAAAACAGTGAGAGAAACAAGAGAATTAGCATGAGCCACAGCGAGGACACAAACACACACAATCCAGAACCTGCAGCGAGACAAACACACACAACCCAGAGCCTGCAGCGAGGACACAAACACACACAACCCAGAGCCTGCAGCGAGGACACAAACACACACAACCCAGAGCCTGCAGCGAGGACACAAACACACACAACCCAGAGCCTGCAGCGAGGACACAAACACACACAACCCAGAGCCTGCAGCGAGACAAACACACACAACCCAGAGCCTGCAGCGAGGACACAAACACACACAACCCAGAGCCTGCAGCGAAACAAACACACACAACCCAGAGCCTGCAGCGAGGACACAAACACACACAATCCAGAGCCTGCAGCGAGGACACAAACACACACAACCCAGAGCCTGCAGCGAAACAAACACACACAACCCAGAGCCTGCAGCGAGGACACAAACACACACAACCCAGAGCCTGCAGCGAGACAAACACACACAACCCAGAGCCTGCAGCGAGGACACAAACACACACAATCCAGAGCCTGCAGCGAGGACACAAACACACACAACCCAGAGCCTGCAGCGAGGACACAAACACACACAACCCACAGCCTGCAGCGCCGCAGCGAGGTACCGTGTCCGAGACCACAGACACATGTAACCTGTGCTCAAATCAGACCTCCTGAGACATGAGGCCTCAACAGTGCTGTACAACACGCACCAGCCCTTTCCACGTCTGCATAGGAAACATTTCACAGTACGTTTCACTGGAACTCCTTATTCTAACATTAATCCAATATGTGCTATTAGAACACTCCTTTTAGAACGCATTTCCTCACCATTATTGGCTCCCAACATGTCAATCATGCGCCCGGGCGTGCACACAATGATCTCAGCTCCTCTCTTCAGCTCTGCAATCTGAAACAAATAGAATTGGACTGTGAGGCAGGTTTATTGAAGACCACCCTGAGACTTGGAGCACTATCTATCAATCTATACACACACACACCTGTTCACTGATTCCTGTGCCTCCGTACACACACACCACCCCGAGACCCAGAGGCCTGGAGCACTATCTATCAATCTATACACACACACACACACACACACACACACACACACACACACCACCCTGAGACCCAGAGGCCTGGAGCACTATCTATCAATCTATACACACACACACCTGTTCACTGATTCCTGTGCCTCCGTACACACACACCACCCCGAGACCCAGAGGCCTGGAGCACTATCTATCTATACACACACACACACACACACACACACACACACACACACACACCACCCTGAGACCCAGAGGCCTGGAGCACTATCTATCAATCTATACACACACACACCTGTTCACTGATTCCTGTGCCTCCGTACACACACACCACCCTGAGACCCAGAGGCTTGGAGCACTTCTTGCACTCTTTAGTAATCTGAAGGGCCAGTTCTCGAGTCGGGGTCATGATGACAGCTAAGAAACAGAAGACAGAAGACAAATCAATCAGAGCCGTTGCTTACAAACGATATTTTACAAAAGTCAATTTAAACACTAAATCATCACAGGAAACACACTGCCTTTGAGACCAGCACAGTCAAACTGCCTTTCTGAACACACTGCCTTCTGAGACCAGCACAGTCAAACTGCCTTTCTGAACACACTGCCTTCTGAGACCAGCACAGTCAAACTGCCTTTCTGAACACACTGCCTTCTGAGACCAGCACAGTCAAACTGCCTTTCTGAACACACTGCCTTCTGAGACCAGCACAGTCAAACTGCCTTTCTGAACACACTGCCTTCTGAGACCAGCACAGTCAAACTGCCTTTCTGAACACACTGCCTTCTGAGACCAGCACAGTCAAACTGCCTTTCTGAACACACTGCCTTCTGAGACCAGCACAGTCAAACTGCCTTTCTGAACACACTGCCTTCTGAGACCAGCACAGTCAAACTGCCTTTCTGAACACACTGCCTTCTGAGACCAGCACAGTCAAACTGCCTTTCTGAACACACTGCCTTCCGAGACCAGCACAGTCAAACTGCCTTTCTGAACACACTGCCTTCCGAGACCAGCACAGTCAAACTGCCTTTCTGAACACACTGCCTTCTGAGACCAGCACAGTCAAACTGCCTTTCTGAACACACTGCCTTCTGAGACCAGCACAGTCAAACTGCCTTTCTGAACACACTGCCTTCTGAGACCAGCACAGTCAAACTGCCTTTCTGAACACACTGCCTTCTGAGACCAGCACAGTCAAACTGCCTTTCTGAACACACTGCCTTCTGAGACCAGCACAGTCAAACTGCCTTTCTGAACACACTGCCTTCTGAGACCAGCACAGTCAAACTGCCTTTCTGAACACACTGCCTTCTGAGACCAGCACAGTCAAACTGCCTTTCTGAACACACTGCCTTCTGAGACCAGCACAGTCAAACTGCCTTTCTGAACACACTGCCTTCTGAGACCAGCACAGTCAAACTGCCTTTCTGAACACACTGCCTTCTGAGACCAGCACAGTCAAACTGCCTTTCTGAACACACTGCCTTCTGAGACCAGCACAGTCAAACTGCCTTTCTGAACACACTGCCTTCTGAGACCAGCACAGTCAAACTGCCTTTCTGAACACACTGCCTTCTGAGACCAGCACAGTCAAACTGCCTTTCTGAACACACTGCCTTCCGAGACCAGCACAGTCAAACTGCCTTTCTGAACACACTGCCTTTGAGAGCAGCACAGTCAAACTGCACTGAGGTTTGTGTTTTCTATTTCAATAAACAGACGTATTCCAGTGGTCATGCCCTCACCCGCCACGCCCAGACTCACCAATCGGACCCTCCGCCTCCTCCAAAGGTCTCTGGTCCATGATGTGTCGGAACATGGGCAGCAGGAAGGCGATGGTCTTGCCACTGCCAGTTTTAGCAATCCCAATCAGATCCCTGCCACACATGATGGCAGGAATGGCCTGGGCTTGGATCGGTGTCGGTTTGTCATAGTTTTGTCTAGGAGTAAAACAATATAAAATAAGAGTCACACCCAACACAATTCAAAAGCAAAGCGTTTTGAAGACAGTTTCACTGGTCTCTTTTTTCCTTTCCTGCAGAAGCTTCCGGATAAATAGCAGAATTTGAGTATTTAGAACCTGGACATACCAGGTACTTCTCTTCTCTTACTTTTTAAGAGCGCTTAAAATCTTCATGGAGATGCCACACTGCACCCAGGTCTTGATTGGTTTGGGGCAGCCTTTACCCTTCACTGTAATTCCTTCCAATTCCAACCGGTAGACATGGACGTCTGCAGACATAAAGCAAAGCAGACATCAATTTCAAAATCCTCCTCAAAGAAAAATGACACTCCTAGTTCTTACTCGAACAACCCTCAGAACAGGAAGTGTAAGCTAACGTTTAGCACCACTGTGACGGCTGGTTTGAATTCTTTACCTTCAGCTTGTTTCAATGGATTCTGCGGAGGACACTTGAACAACGTAAACATCCAAATCTTTTCTTAGCACTTGCATTGTAGAAACACACCAACCAGCCAATCTGTATGGAATCCATGCTGTGCTATTGCTACTGTACGGTCAATAGTAAATGTGTTCACCTGCATCTTTAAGACTGCACTCCAATGAGTTAAGTGTCTGATATGAGAAGACAACTCACCTTCCAGACTCATTCTAGCCAGCTCAGCAACACACACCATGCTGTTCAAGACTCACCTTCCAGACTCATTCTAGCCAGCTCAGCAACACACACCATGCTGTTCAAGACTCACCTTCCAGACTCATTCTAGCCAGCTCAGCAACACACACCATGCTGTTCAAGACTCACCTTCCAGACTCATTCTAGCCAGCTCAGCAACACACACCATGCTGTTCAAGACTCACCTTCCAGACTCATTCTAGCCAGCTCAGCAACACACACCATGCTGTTCAAGACTCACCTTCCAGACTCATTCTAGCCAGCTCAGCAACACACACCATGCTGTTCAAGACTCACCTTCCAGACTCATTCTAGCCAGCTCAGCAACACACACCATGCTGTTCAAGACTCACCTTCCAGACTCATTCTAGCCAGCTCAGCCACACACACCATGCTGTTCAAGACTCACCTTCCAGACTCATTCTAGCCAGCTCAGCCACACACACCATGCTGTTCAAGACTCACCTTCCAGACTCATTCTAGCCAGCTCAGCCACACACACCATGCTGTTCAAGACTCACCTTCCAGACTCATTCTAGCCAGCTCAGCCACACACAACATGCTGTTCAAGACTCACCTTCCGGACTCATTCTAGCCAGCTCAGGAACCTCGACATAGAAGTTCTTGCGGTACGGCTCATACTCGATCTTCTGATGGTCCACAGGTTCCAGCAGCTTCCTCTGTTTCGACTGATACCCAGTGAGTGCAGTCTGAAGATCAACCTCCTCCTCTTCAGAGGAGTACTGGACCATTCAAAATGAGAACACCACTGATTAGATCAACCTCCTCCTCTTCAGAGGAGTACTGGACCATTCAAATACACACACACACACACACAGGTATATAAACTTGGCATCTTTAAGAAGAGGCATGGTTTGGAGAACTGGTTTCATTACATTTTTAGGAAGACAGAAGAACTGCAAGAGGTATGTGCAAAATCGTTTGCATTTTAACAAGCTGACATCTGGTTTAAAGCTCACTTGCCTCCATTGCATCCTGGTCGTTCTCCATCAGCTCCCCTTTCTTCTTCTCAGAATCAGAAGATGCTTTTTTGGTCGTTAATACAGTCATCACTTTGGTTACTGTTGTACCACTCTTCTGTGTAAATTAAATCAATTGGGGGGAAAAAAACAAACCAAAACAATACAGTCAAAGAATCCTTCACACACAATCTACAGATAATGAAATGTGAAAGTGCCGTGTGCTGGACAGATTGAAATGTGTGTCAGATCTAAGAAGGAGCTTCAAGGAGGGATGCTGCTCCTGCAAGTACAGTACCTTAGCTAATGCAGATAAACGTGTTCTGCAACCTCAGGGGTACCTTTGAGACGAAGCACAGGCCACATGGCTTGAGCAGCCTGCTGGTCATTCTCCTTCTGCACCATCACAGCTTCTTACCTTGTCGTTTGCACCCTTCATGCTGCCCATGTTGAACTTCTTCACCTCCTCCTTCACCTCCTCCATGTAGGCGTCTAGCGTGTCCTGCTCATCATCCACAGCCTCCATGCTTTCTGCCTCTGCCTCTACCTCTTCTTCTGCCTCTGCCTCTGCCTCTTCCTCTGGAGCCACTGCCACCCCATCCTCATCATCATCTAAACAGGGAGGAGGACAAGGCAGGCCTGGTCTGAGGATCTGCAATACTACTGTATCAAACAAAGAGAATCTGTGCTCCCTGCACCCTCATCACAACCTTAATCCCAAAGCAGACCTGGTCTGAGGATCTGCAATACTACTGTATCAAACAGAGAGAATCTGTGCTCCCTGCACCCTCGTCACAACCTTAATCCCAAAGCAGACCTGGTCTGAGGATCTGCAATACTACTGTATCAAACAAAGAGAATCTGTGCTCCCTGCACCCTCATCACAACCTTAATCCCAAAGCAGACCTGGTCTGAGGATCTGCAATACTACTGTATCAAACAGAGAGAATCTGTGCTCCCTGCACCCTCGTCACAACCTTAATCCCAAAGCAGACCTGGTCTGAGGATCTGCAATACTACTGTATCAAACAAAGAGAATCTGTGCTCCCTGCACCCTCATCACAACCTTAATCCCAAAGCAGACCTGGTCTGAGGATCTGCAATACTACTGTATCAAACAGAGAGAATCTGTGCTCCCTGCACCCTCGTCACAACCTTAATCCCTAAGCACTTTTACATTATAAATCAAGTTTTAACTGCGTTGGTTATGAGATGTGCTGTAGTACTAAATTCCCAGATTTTACAAGAACGAAGCGTCTTTTTGAATTACTAGCTGTCTGCAAGCCCTGTTTGAGACGAGCTCTCTGCTTTACCTTCGTCATCCTCAAGACTCCACTTCTTTCCCTGCTTCATCTCCTCCAGCTCCCTCTTCAGCTCCCCGATGTTTTCCATTGCTTTCTTCCGCTGCTCTTCTCTCCATTTCTCCACTCGCTCTTTCCTTTTCCTCATCTCCTCCTCCAGCTTATTCTGGTCAAAGCTCTGTTTTGAACAGTAGAAAATGTTTTCAGTGCATTGCAATGAAGGACATGCTTTCAACCAGGTTCTTTATTATTTCATTGAACCCCTGCTGAAGCAAGGCTCTGGACTGTTCAATTGAATCACAAAGGGTCCCAGACTGAGAGTACCACTGCTTACATTAACACAACAGCTGGTCTGACACACAGCCGAACAGCAAACACAAGCCACCACCCCAAGTGTTCAATTCAGAGATGAGTCTCACTGCCCTTGGAATTCACAGCATTACTTTTACTGTATTACAGCCTGTTTGTTTTACTACATCAGACCTGTGGCTGCATGTAAAGCCATTACAATGGGACCCAGACACAGTGAAGCACCAGGTATCTCTCACCAGATCTGACCCGAGGAAACCGAGCTGAACAGTGTGAAGTGCAAAGCTGGTACAGTATACAGTGCTCCCCCACAGAGGCATGGACGGGACATTTGGAAGATTTAAAGAACATGTTTGCATTTGCTCACCTCATCAGGCTGACGTTCTGTCGTCGCATCCTTTGTCCTAACTTCAAACACCTTAATGAGCAATACAATACAAAACTCTATTCTAATACAAACTGCAATTCTAGCACGCCCTGCAATACGTCTACAACTAGTAAAATGATCAAACTTTTACACTGAAGGCAAAATGCAAACGTCTAAAAGCAAAACATGAACTTACAGCTTCATCCTTTTCGTCCTCTTTTTCCTCTTTTATTTTCTTCTTTTCAGCAGAAGGCTCTGCGCTGTCATTTTTCTCCTTGGATTTTGATCTGTAGTCGAGCAGAATAGAGATTGATGCCAGACATTAATACAATGTGTTTACTGCACAAGGCAGGCATACAGAAATACAGCCTTCGCAGGACTTTAGAAGAGTCTGTTCAGCAGGCGAATGTTTTAGTTTGTGTCTTCATCACTGGCCCAAGCCATCGCAGGCACCACAGACAATGCCTTTAAATCGTGGTGGTTTGATGGGCACTCCAGCACAGTGATGTAACGCAGCATCTTTCCTGCTAAAATAATAAAGAAAGCGAGGGTTCGGTGACACCTCAGTGCCGTACCCGTCATCAGTCTTCCTGCTCTTGCTGGGGCTGGTGGAGCGTGACCTCCGACCCCTGCGGTCCCGACTGCGAGAGCGCCTCCTCTCCCGGCTGCGAGAGCGTCTAGGAGGAAGAGGGCAGAGTCTCAGTACATAGCACAGAATAATAATGTAAAACAGAAACACGTGTTGCACAGCACTCTCACCTGACACGCTTCCTCTCCCTGGACCGGGATCTCCTCCTCTCTCTGCTGTGACTCCTCTCTCTCCTGCGCTCTCGCTCTCTGCTCCTGGAGCGGACGCGCTCATCACGCTTCACACGCTTCTCTGGAGAGCGGCTCCCCGACCGGCCCCTCGAGGCCGAGCGCTTCCGGTAGTGCCTGCAAGCGAGCACAGGGGGTACTGAACCAGGCAGCGAGCACAGGGGGTACTGAACCAGGCAGCGAGCACAGGGGGTACTGAACCAGGCAGCGAGCACAGGGGGTACTGAACCAGGCAGCGAGCACAGGGGGTACTGAACCAGGCAGCGAGCACAGGGGGTACTGAACCAGGCAGCGAGCACAGGGGGTACTGAACCAGGCAGCGAGCACAGGGGTACTGAACCAGGCAGCGAGCACAGGGGGTACTGAACCAGGCAGCGAGCACAGGGGGTACTGAACCAGGCAGCGAGCACAGGGGGTACTGAACCAGGCAGCGAGCACAGGGGGTACTGAACCAGGCAGCGAGCACAGGGGGTACTGAACCAGGCAGCGAGCACAGGGGGTACTGAACCAGGCAGCGAGCACAGGGGGTACTGAACCAGGCAGCGAGCACAGGGGGTACTGAACCAGGCAGCGAGCACAGGGGGTACTGAACCAGGCAGCGAGCACAGGGGGTACTGAACCAGGCAGCGAGCACAGGGGGTACTGAACCAGGCAGCGAGCACAGGGGGTACTGAACCAGGCAGCGAGCACAGGGGGTACTGAACCAGGCAGCGAGCATAGGGGGTACTGAACCAGGCAGCGAGCACAGGGGGTACTGAACCAGGCAGCGAGCACAGGGGTACTGAACCAGGCAGCGAGCACAGGGGGTACTGAACCAGGCAGCGAGCACAGGGGGTACTGAACCAGGCAGCGAGCACAGGGGGTACTGAACCAGGCAGCGAGCACAGGGGGTACTGAACCAGGCAGCGAGCACAGGGGGTACTGAACCAGGCAGCGAGCACAGGGGGTACTGAACCAGGCAGCGAGCACAGGGGGTACTGAACCAGGCAGCGAGCACAGGGGGTACTGAACCAGGCAGCGAGCACAGGGGTACTGAACCACGCACGTGAAACAGGGAAGCCCCCTCATTCACCCACTCACTCAATCTAGGGGTGAGAGCAAGGACTGGCATACACACAACTACATTGTAGCATGGTGTCATATAATAGCACATGTTGGTAACAGCTATAAAACAAGATAACTCAATTTCATACAGTAGCATGCGCTATTGTAACATCTTGTAGAACACTACAAAGTCAGAAGCATGCAGCATGTGTATGCCACCCATAAGAACTGTATTGACGTTTGAACCATTCCAGTATTTGCTGTGAGTTTAATTAGTCACAGCTGAGCCTCACTGGGGAAGCCATCAGAACAAGCTCAGAAGTGCTGTACAATCGCAGTGAAATCTGGGATGGCTCAAGCTGCAATATGGGTCTCTTATTTCCATCCCTGTAATTAGGTTATATTATGACTTATTGCAGATCATAAGTCATTCAGCTACAGAATACAATGATACAGGTAAACCAAACCAAGCGCTGTGGATACACCCTTCTGGAATGAGTGCACCACTGTGGGTCATTGCACCAGACACACACACACACACACACAGACATGCACACGCACACAGAGACATACATGCACACAGAGACACACATGCACACAGGGTTACCATTCCCACAGGGGTCACACATAAGAATGCCGCAGTAATTACCTCAATGCTGGGTTTTTCAACTGCTTTTTCTTCATGTTCTGCAGGAGCAATACACAACTATTTCACACATCAATGCAAACATACTCCAATGCCTTAGAAAAGTCAGAGTATTTTGATAACTGTTTCACAGATGAAATCGCTTCCAGGTTATGCACAGTGTTTTGGAGCATGCTTTCGATTATTTGTTTTTATTTGTGTACAACCTGAGGCTCTGGTCAAACCTGTCTATTGTGAATGGTTAGGGTATATTTATAACAGTGTCTTGGATTACGTTGTCGGGGTTTTTTTATGACAAGATCAAACATCTGATTCATTGTCAACCCTATGCAGGCTTTCTGTAGCACGTTCTGGTTGAACTTCCTTAGTGGAAGTACCAACAGTAAGCAGCGCTTTCGATGACGTCCACAGCTCAGCTCAGATCTGATCAAGCTTGAGTCGGTGTTGTGAGAACGGCTTTTCCAGGAGTAGGCTTCCCTTCTCTGGATCAGTTTTTATCAATGATGCGGATTCTGCGACACGGCAGCTATTTAAACCATGCAATACTGTTAGTACTTTTTAGTAGCATCGACTATAAATACATTTGGACCACAACGCTGAAGGACGAGACAGAAATGCAACTAAATCATTTTGCTAACAGAACTGAAGTGAAGCATGCATGCTTTGTTAAAGTGCCCATGAGGGCCTACTGTAAAGTTTACTCCAGAAAAACCTTTCCGCAAAAAACAACAACTACAAAACCGTACCAGTAGCGACACAGGAAACACATGCATCCTCCTTACCTGGACTCTCTCCCCATACTCGTGTTAATTAAAAAAAGCAATCGGACAGCCTCGTTTGCAGTAATTTGACTCCCAAATGTGGTATTGCTGCTCGTATATTTTTCTTGTGCAAAAACAAACTTCCTGGCGGGGAAACGAGAATGCCGCATCCAAGATAAGACCGCTCCGTTGTTATTACAGCGCAGTTTCTCTGGTTGAGCCTCTAGCGGTCGGAGGTAGAAATCGCAATTGATCTCGATGAACACGAATTGGTGTATCTGTCGCACAAGCAAACGTGTCTGCTCATACAGCGTACACACACGCACACGCAGAGAGAGAAAATACCGTAAAAAGAAACTCACAATCAGTCATATTTATTTGAATATATTTTTTTGACATTTAGGATTTTTTTTTTAAGTCCAGGCACAAATAAAAAACTGAACCAATCCAGCAATTCCTGAGAAACGTTTTCATTTTGTTTGTATATTACACTTTACTTACATCTACAGAACTGCTTCTGGTGATCAAACCTGTCAACAGCATTCTTTACTGCAAGCTCTGTGTGTGGAGGGGGGGAGGGGGGGGTCTCAGTGTGTGTGGAGGGGGGGGGGTCTCAGCGTGTGTGTGTGTGTGTGGAGGGGGGTCTCAGTGTGTGTGTGTGTGTGTGTGCATGTGTGGAGGGGGGTCTCAGTGTGTGTGTGTGTGTGTGGAGGGGGGGTTTCAGTGTGTCTGTGTGTGTGTGTGTGTCGTACGGGCAGGTCACACACACACTGGACGCACGTCATGGTGATCCACTGTTCTGCGGTACTGATGGCTATCATTTTGTGTTAGCAGCAGTGATGAATGTCACTGACATGCTTTTAAAAACTCTGTGTCCCTCTAAAGAAAATGGTACTCATCCAGACTCCACAGCACACCCTGAAGAGATTAGTGTGGTTTGATGTGAATGCAGGTTAACCCAGGAGACTCTGTCCTGCCTCCACAGCACACCCTGAAGAGATTAGTGTGGTTTGATGTGAATGCAGGTTAACCCAGGAGACTCTGTCCTGCCTCCACGGCACACCCTGAAGAGATTAGTGTGGTTTGATGTGAATGCAGGTTAACCCAGGAGACTCTGTCCTGCCTCCACGGCACACCCTGAAGAGATTAGTGTGGTTTGATGTGAATGCAGGTTAACCCAGGAGACTCTGTCCTGCCTCCACGGCACACCCTGAAGAGATTAGTGTGGTTTGATGTGAATGCAGGTTAACCCAGGAGACTCTGTCCTGCCTCCACAGCACACCCTGAAGAGATTAGTGTGGTTTGATGTGAATGCAGGTTAACCCAGGAGACTCTGTCCTGCCTCCACGGCACACCCTGAAGAGATTAGTGTGGTTTGATGTGAATGCAGGTTAACCCAGGAGACTCTGTCCTGCCTCCACGGCACACCCTGAAGAGATTAGTGTGGTTTGATGTGAATGCAGGTTAACCCAGGAGACTCTGTCCTGCCTCCACAGCACACCCTGAAGAGATTAGTGTGGTTTGATGTGAATGCAGGTTAACCCAGGAGACTCTGTCCTGCCTCCACAGCACACCCTGAAGAGATTAGTGTGGTTTGATGTGAATGCAGGTTAACCCAGGAGACTCTGTCCTGCCTCCACGGCACACCCTGAAGAGATTAGTGTGGTTTGATATGAATGCAGGTTAACCCAGGAGACTCTGTCATGCCTCCACGGCACACCCTGAAGAGATTAGTGTGGTTTGATGTGAATGCAGGTTAACCCAGGAGAATCTGTCCTGCCTCAAAGGCACACCCTGAAGAGATTAGTGTGGTTTGATTCAGGACACTTCCAAGTGACAGCTTAAAGAAAACAGGTCTGTTTAACAGTTTAATAAAATTCAGCAGGAAAAGGTTTTAAGTGTTGGTTTTATTACAGGGATTCATTGGATACAAACTGGGGTAGAAAGATACAGAAGACACTTCACAGACTACAACACAGAAATGTTTAAAAGCTTACAATATTCCCAACAATGAAATACCTGTAGTGTACTTACACTGAAATCATGGATTACACATTCAGCATTAGGCTTGGACAATTCAATGGCATGCCAGCAACACAAGGAGTGACAGTGTAAGGGTTAGAAGGGTTACATGTCGAGAGCTCACTACACTGAAGTGCTTTCAGACTGACCTGGAGTAGCAACATCGCCCCCCTCTGGACAAGTGTAACAGCAAGCATGTGGAGCCCAATGGCAATGGGACAGAGTGGACCCTCCATTAACCTTATCTTACACTGTACCTTCAAACTGAACAAGAATCCTACATTCTCTCATCGCTCTGTCTGACAATGGAATGAGCATCCAATTATACTGTACCTTCAAACTGAACAAGAATCCTACATTCTCTCATCACTCTGTCTGACAATGGAACTAGCATCCAATTGCGCTTCACTTGCTACCCTCCCTATTGTCTGTGTCAGAGCTAATGAACCCAGTCCAGTCCTGACACTGTAATGGTGTTAATGCATGGGCGGGATCTGTTTTGTTGAAACTGGTGCCAATGACTTTCAGATGAGCCAGTGATGCCCCATCATCACTCAGGTAAGCATGCCTCTTATCTTCTGACAGCTCCACTCTACTGCTCTAGAATGCTACACCGTGGTGCGCAGGTGTATCAGTCTGCAAGGAATAAACTGAATCCCAATAACAAACCAGTGAAGTGAAGCCACCCCATCCTGCCTCTGAGTTTCTAGAGAGACTCATTCAAACATGAAAACACTGGCGAGACTGGACCATTGAAAACATTACCCATCACCAACTAAAGGACAACTTCCTGAACAAAAAACAACAGCCGAGTAACATGGACTAGTCCAGCCATCCAGGACACCAGCCTGTGCAGGAAGGGGTGAGCGGTTGCTGGAGCTCAGAGCGAAGTGGGATTGAGCACACAACTAGAAAGCCTGTCATTCCTGTGAAAGGAAGCCCTTTGACACCCCAGGGTAGAGCAGACAGCTCACAGGAGAGACGAGGCAGATCAAGCGCTTTCTGAGCCCAGGAGGCCCAGGACTTCATGGCAGAGGATGAAGGTGAAGAAGTACACGCTGAGATCAGTGAACACGTCTCCCATCCTGCTGTAGGTTTCCATGGAGCGCCTGATCACTTCTGCAGGGATGCCCGACAGCAGCAGGGCAGCAGTGAGCACGGTCCTTTTCATCTTCTTCTCACCCTGAAAGAGAGGCAGAGTTACAGCAAAGCAGCCTCACGTGATCCGCTTCACTCTCATTACAGCCCTCGCGTGATCCGCTTCACTCTCATTACAGCCCTCGCGTGATCCGCTTCACTCTCATTACAGCCCTCGCGTGATCCGCTTCACTCTCATTACAGCCCTCGCGTGATCCGCTTCACTCTCATTACAGCCTCACAGCCCTCGCGTGATCCGCTTCACTCTTGTTCCACTGTTCACAGCCTTGTTTTACCTGTTTAGTATTAGACAGTGTGTGCTCTCAATCAAAGATCAGGAATTATCAAGCTTCCTAAAGTCCTTTTGTATCCTCTTTCAAACCCTATACAGTATTTCTGAACAGAGGGGCTTGCAGAAATGACTGCTAGGTGTGTGCCGCTGCAATAGAGGTCTCCTCCGGACTGGGATTGTTGTGAAGAGATTTTCCATTTGCTAATGCAGTTACCTTGCTTGCATATCCATACATGTGAATAGTGTACATTATCACTTTAACCTAATCTGTCATGAACAATATCCTTGTGAAGTCTCGTATCAGACATGTAATTTTGAATCATCTACTCGCTGGAAAGCTGGCTGTACATTCAGAACTTTAGCAGTCAAGCACCTCAAATAACAATGAACTAAATCAATGAAACAAATCAGCTGTTAACACAGTCAAGACTCACCTTTGGAAAATATTTGTACAGGCCCATATACGCCAACTGAAGAGTCAGAAACGGAGCAAATATGGACTGTGAAACAGAAAGGAGAGAAGTTCCATCACTGCCTGACATTCAATCCCAGCACCCTGGCACTGTTACACACTGGCGTGGCTGGGATTGCCAGACTGGTGGGCAAACTGGGTTAGTACCAATAGCGACTGGCTCAGCTCCACAGCTAGAATGCCAATGGCACAAGCATGTCATTAAAACCCCTGTATTGGACAGATCATTATCTATATACCAGTGTGGAAGAGCTGAAGCAGAACCTGAACACCTACCGGTACCTCTACCCTCAACCCGCCTGTACCTCTGCACTTGACTCAAACAAAGCTCCCCTGAACACACTTACCAGATACTTGCACATGAAGGCTCTGACAGCGAGTGCCAGCAGCACACTCCCGGCCAGTCTGAACACGCGGAAGGCGTCCAGCTGCTCGGCCCCCGAGCCATCCTCCTGCCTGGGCTCCTCGCTGACCAGCTGGCTGCGCAGCTTCATGGCCTCGTCGAAGCGGGACAGGTACTGCTGCAGCCCCCGGTGTGGAGAGCGAGGGGCCGCGTCCGAGGGGCCCTCCCCCCGGGGTCTCTGCCGGAGCTCCCCGCTGCTGTCTCCCCCCGGGTCGGCTTCGTTGGGGAACACAGGAACTCTTGTGGAAGTGGGGAGCGACAGCGGCTCGGCTCTCACAGGCTCCAGGGGAATTGTGGAAGCCATGTTCATGTCTGCTGAAAGTAAACCACACAGGAAGCATTCATGCCATTTACTATTCTTATGACAGTTTCTGAAGCAGCCCAAGCTTCTTGTGCACATGTAAGGACTCTGCACTGCCCTGTTTGCAATGATGACCAGCAGTATGCACACACGCACACGTCAGATATAGCACAACATCTTCAATTAATCTGACCCTTAACCTTTGATCGCGTCCGTTACAGCAGCAGAAACGGACTCGCATAACCCCTAGCCAGCCCTGCAATGCAGGCAGCTGGAAGGAGTCTTGTTGAAACACTGCTTACTGGAATGTGCTGTACATTACAAACGAATATCGCCTGGGTGTAAATCACATTTAAACGACACGCCCCTATCCTAAAGTAAACAGTCGCATTGTTCTTGTCGGTACTCCTATGCAATTACAAGACAACGTGTAACGATTTGAGAGGTGCTGTGTGCAGGTAACGTGGTTTTAATCTGTACTTTGTAATCGTTTCAGGTCGTTATTAATCCTTACAAATATGACCTGCACGCATCTAACCAGGTCAAGCCCTGGTATTAATCCCAACACGCTTTGCATGACGTTGTTTTTAAACCACCTCACCATTCCTGACATTCGCCTCGCTTTTACTGAACCCCATGATGCGCTTCATTCTGTCCTCCGAATTCACCAGCAGCTTTCTTCTTCGAAGCTCAGCTCGGCTTTTTGCGGACGAGTCGCTCTTTTCTCCAGAGCTCTTCTGCATGATTACGTCTGCACGTTCCATTTATAAAAACCGACAAAAAGAAAACAATCAGATTTTCCAAAGAAATGTTCGCCGAGTCAGCTGTATGATGAGTCGACGCGCCCCTGCTGTACACTGCACAGTGTTCCTTCTCCAAGTCGCTCTTTTATGACCGCATTCAGCTTGTCAAACGCATTAGGTGCATTGCGCTAAAACACCACTAGGCGGAGCTCCAACTAACAAAACATTCAGATAGATACAGTACAGTGTAGGAGTGCCTCTGAACCCGAATTCTACTATGCTGGCCTACAGAAGCTTAAACCGCACCCCTGCACGCTTCGACCTGCTTGTTGCGGCGCTTCCATCATATTGTGCTCATGCAATCTACTGGCCTGGCACAGGGGTACTGACATGTGCTGAATGAAGGTCTTGAAGCCATGGCTTTCAGGGGAATCCCATTTAATACCCTTCTTCATGGAGTTAGTGTTCAGTATTTTTCTCTGGTTTATTTTCATATGTCGAACTCTCTCACTGGAACCAGGAGTGCAAAACAGGAACCTCTGATCACGACAGCCTGGTGAAATGGCTTACTATTGATTTATACAGCAGGTTACTAATTCCCGGGTGAGCCTCGGGGAAGCAGCCTGGTGAAATGGCTTACTATTGATTTATACAGCAGGTTACTAATTCCCGGGAGAGTCTCGGGGAAGCAGCCTGGTGAAATGGGTTACTATTGATTTATACAGCAGGTTACTAATTCCCGGGAGAGTCTCGGGGAAGCAGCCTGGTGAAATGGCTTACTATTGATTTATACAGCAGGTTACTAATTCCCGGGAGAGTCTCGGGGAAGCAGCCTGGTGAAATGGGTTACTATTGATTTATACAGCAGGTTACTAATTCCCGGGTGAGTCCCGGGGAAGCAGCCTGGTGAAATGGGTTACTATTGATTTATACAGCAGGTTACTAATTCCCGGGAGAGTCTCGGGGAAGCAGCCTGGTGAAATGGGTTACTATTGATTTATACAGCAGGTTACTAATTCCCGGGAGAGTCTCGGGGAAGCAGCCTGGTGAAATGGGTTACTATTTGTTTATACAGCAGGTTACTAATTCCCGGGAGAGTCTCGGGGAAGCAGCCTGGTGAAATGGGTTACTATTGATTTATACAGCAGGTTACTAATTCCCGGGTGAGTCCCGGGGAAGCAGCCTGGTGAAATGGGTTACTATTTGTTTATACAGCAGGTTACTAATTCCCGGGTGAGTCCCGGGGAAGCAGCCTGGTGAAATGGGTTACTGTTTGTTTATACAGCAGGTTACTAATTCCCGGGTGAGTCCCGGGGAAGCAGCCTGGTGAAATGGGTTACTGTTTGTTTATACAGCAGGTTACTAATTCCCGGGAGAGTCTCGGGGAAGCAGCCTGGTGAAATGGGTTACTGTTTGTTTATACAGCAGGTTACTAATTCCCGGGTGAGTCCCGGGGAAGCAGCCTGGTGAAATGGGTTACTATTGATTTATACAGCAGGTTACTAATTCCCGGGTGAGTCCCGGGGAAGCAGCCTGGTGAAATGGGTTACTATTTGTTTATATAGCAGGTTACTAATTCCCGGGTGAGTCCCAGGGAAGCAGCCTGGTGAAATGGGTTACTGTTTGTTTATACAGCAGGTTACTAATTCCCGGGTGAGTCCCGGGGAAGCAGCCTGGTGAAATGGGTTACTGTTTGTTTATACAGCAGGTTACTAATTCCCGGGAGAGTCTCGGGGAAGCAGCCTGGTGAAATGGGTTACTGTTTGTTTATACAGCAGGTTACTAATTCCCGGGTGAGTCCCGGGGAAGCAGCCTGGTGAAATGGGTTACTATTGATTTATACAGCAGGTTACTAATTCCCGGGTGAGTCCCGGGGAAGCAGCCTGGTGAAATGGGTTACTGTTTGTTTATACAGCAGGTTACTAATTCCCGGGTGAGTCCCGGGGAAGCAGCCTGGTGAAATGGGTTACTATTTGTTTATACAGCAGGTTACTAATTCCCGGGAGAGTCTCGGGGAAGCAGCCTGGTGAAATGGCTTACTATTGATTTATACAGCAGGTTACTAATTCCCGGGAGAGTCTCGGGGAAGCAGCCTGGTGAAATGGGTTACTATTGATTTATACAGCAGGTTACTAATTCCCGGGTGAGTCCCGGGGAAGCAGCCTGGTGAAATGGGTTACTGTTTGTTTATACAGCAGGTTACTAATTCCCGGGAGAGTCTCGGGGAAGCAGCCTGGTGAAATGGGTTACTGTTTGTTTATACAGCAGGTTACTAATTCCCGGGAGAGTCTCGGGGAAGCAGCCTGGTGAAATGGGTTACTGTTTGTTTATACAGCAGGTTACTTGCTTTCTGGAACAGTAAGAATTGTTGGGAAGTCTATCGTATGCACAACATTTCAATATTTTATCTACTAACATAATCTTTCCATTTTTATGAAGTATTCATTGCTGTGTTGTGTGGTAATAAGAGAATGGACCTATCCTGAGGCTCCAGGGCAAACATACAGCAGTATCTCCACCACACAGCCAGCCTGGCGGATGATGATCTGGTATTTACAGAACAGCCCCCCCGAGGCAGGACTAGAACCAGTGCTGCCTGAATCACATGATGGCTCTCGTCCAGTCATGAATGCAGAATAGAGGGGCAGCACTTTGAAAGAAGTTGTGTGTGTGTGTTAGTCTAGGAGAGTCAACCAGTCCCATGTGCCTCTGTGTTAAGTGAACACCAGTACAAGTATGTATTTGAGTCTAGATATTCTTTTTGTGTCCCTAAATAACCAATTCTTACTGTATGTTTCTGTGAAACAGCATACAGGATTTATAAAACATGTACAAGAACAGACAACCCTGCAGGTGCAGCACTGAAGACCGAAGAAGAGACTTCAATAATCATGCTGAAGACTGAGGAGAGAACGCGCTGATGAACAGACACTCTCTTACCTGACTCTTCAATAATCACGCTGAGGAGAGAACGCCCTGATGAACAGACACTCTCTTACCTGACTCTTCAATAATCATGCTGAGGAGAGAACACCCTGATGAACAGACACTCTCTTACCTGACTCTTCAATAATCATGCTGAGGAGAGAACGCCCTGATGAACAGACACTCTCTTACCTGACTCTTCAATAATCACGCTGAGGAGAGAATGCGCTGATGAACAGACACTCTCTTACCTGACTCTTCAATAATCATGCTGTCAGTGACACATCAGGCTTTCCCAGGCATCTCCTTCCCTCTCGTTAACGCTGCACTCTTCTTGTCTATGTTCTTCTTGTCATCCTTGACTGGGGTGAACCCCATTTCCACACGGTACAGGTAGTTCCTGGCTTCCTCCTGAGCTGAAGGTAAGAGGACTCCTATAAGCACCTTGCTCCCCAGTGAAGAGGCAGCAAGTCCAGCTCTTTGACTGATTAATCTGTCTGCTGCCAGTCCGAAGATCCTCAGGTGTTTCAGCGGTACTTCCACCACTTCACTGAACAACTCCCAGATACCCACTGAGCAGATCCACAGCAAGGGCATGTGGGCAGGACTAGTGAACCCACTGACACCACATCAATGGAAGAGTTAGGAAACAGAGAAGCAACTTCACAGTCTGTTCTTCTGATGGGTTTGATAAATGTTCAGATTATAATCTTACTGATAATCATGATGTCTTTGTTTGCATGTATGACCGCACCCAGTGGTGTAGCTCCACTTAACAGCAAGCACACAGGCATTCAAAACTGCACAATCAACACAACATGTCGATCTTCATAGAGAAGTAGAGTTTAATTTGGTTACAGAATTGTACACTACTTTACAGAAGGACTCTCTTTATTTTGTGTTTACAATATACAGAGAATGGTAACTGAGTACAATTCAAGCCACACACAATGGTCCAGAGGATGGGAAGCTTTCATTCTGCTTTTTAAACTGAAGTGGTTAAAACAAAAGGGTTAAAGGGTCTTAACTTAAATTATATGTTTATTATGTTTAAATTGTGAACAAATCATCACAAGTAAAAATCAAACATGCAATACCGAAGACAGAAAACCAGGATAATTATTACAAAAAAAAAAAAAAGAATAATAAACGTAAAACCCCAAACAGCCACGTGCCAGGCCGTGGAGACGTTAACAGCACTTCCACCACGCTGAACCACGTGCCAGGCCGTGGAGACGTTAACAGCACTTCCACCACGCTGAACCACGTGCCAGGCCGTGGAGACGTTAACAGCACCTCCACCACGCTGAACCACGTGCCAGGCCGTGGAGACGTTAACAGCACTTCCATCACGCTGAACCACGTGCCAGGCCGTGGAGACGTTAACAGCACTTCCACCACGCTGAACCACGTGCCAGGCCGTGGAGACGTTAACAGCACTTCCACCACGCTGAACCACGTGCCAGGCCGTGGAGACGTTAACAGCACTTCCACCACGCTGAACCACGTGCCAGGCCGTGGAGACGTTAACAGCACCTCCACCACGCTGAACCACGTGCCAGGCCGTGGAGACGTTAACAGCACTTCCATCACGCTGAACCACGTGCCAGGCCGTGGAGACGTTAACAGCACTTCCACCACGCTGAACCACGTGCCAGGCCGTGGAGACGTTAACAGCACCTCCACCACGCTGAACCACGTGCCAGGCCGTGGAGACGTTAACAGCACTTCCATCACGCTGAACCACGTGCCAGGCCGTGGAGACGTTAACAGCACCTCCACCACGCTGAACCACGTGCCAGGCCGTGGAGACGTTAACAGCACTTCCATCACGCTGAACCACGTGCCAGGCCGTGGAGACGTTAACAGCACTTCCACCACGCTGAACCACAAGAGGGACTCTGTGTTTCAGTTTGTCTTGTTCTTGCACTGAACTAGGTCCATTACTTCAGTACAATATTTACACTATCGTCAGTGTTACTTCTGAAGCCTTTACCTGCTACTGAATCTATTTGAAAAGAATACTGATGATTATTAAATAAATTAAAAATAAAAAAAATGATCTCATCCCCAAATCAAAGATCTAAGATTAAAATAAAGTAAATGAACCCCAAACGACCCATCATTTACTAATATAGTCCACAAGCCCTTTTAATCCAGGAGCCCCACCAGGAGCAAGAAGGGGTCCAGGACCCAGGCTGAACTTGGCTGACTGTTACTGACGGGAAACCCAGGATCAGGGTGGGATGGGAGTGGACTGCAGAGGAACACCAGCTACACCTGCCCGGAGCTCCAGAACAGAAAGACTTACATGGTGTGCTCACAACAACAACTGGATTGTACATACGGGCAAGTACAGCAGCATTTCAACAGCATGGAAAACGAGAGTGAAAACCAACTAGCGAGAAGAACGTGCTGCACTGGAGAGAAGATACAGTGCAATACACGGCACCCTGTCAACAGAATCGCTTCAAGAACAGGACCGATTACCAGCAGGAACCAAGGACTTGCACAGACTCTAGTGCAGCAATTGCAATTGTGTAAGGATGCACCTCCCACTTACTATTATATACATACGTGAAGATATTATATGAATCCATTTCATTTGCTTCAGTCTTGAAGATTTGCTATCATGAACGTGCACACGCGTGTGTGTGTGTGTATGTGAGTGTGTGTGTCAGCAACAACGCACAATCAAGGTTCACAATGGCCTGATTCTACTGGATCTGCCTCCAAATCCTTCTGCTATTTCATTAAAAACATTTCTCATACTGCCTACAATTTAAACAGAGGACTGCTTTAATGTTAAGAGGGAAAAAAAAAAGAATTGTGAGAATTAAAGCAGACAAAATCAAATCAATCAATGGTCTCAATGAAACCGATGGACACTGTGCTCTTTGTACGCATCTCAGAGGAGACTGAATTACAAACAAGTGACGACTTCACTACATTCAACACGCTGGGAGTCTTCATTCTACACATTTTATTACAGTTTCTGTCCTGATCATCCACCATCATGGGTTTGTATTAGTTCAATGTATAAGAAGAGTCTGTAAATCTGATCCACAAAATACTGCTCCTTTATCCCCTAAAACTAGGGATGGACATCGCTCATGATTCCAACATCTTTCAATGTGTGATGCCTTCACAAGTTTGAGAAAACAGAAGCCAATGAAGACAGAATATTACAACCAAAACCAATACATAGAGATTGTATTAAAACCAATACATAGAGATTGTATTAAAACCAATACATAGAGATTTTATTAAAACCAATATATAGAGATTTTATTAATCAATACATAGAGATTTTATTAAAATCAATACATAGAGATTTTATTAACCAGCAGAAATGTTCTTTCAACAAACTCCATTACCTTCCCTCATTCCCCAGCCAGTCTTAATTGAAAGAATAACTTTAGTGATTCTGTTTCTTCTGTGCTAAAAGATAATTAGACAATACTTACATAATTAAACCCTAAAAAGGTAAAAAAAAAAAAAAAAATGCATTTCAATCCTTAATGGAAAATGTTGAAGTTAGTATTTTTAAAAATAACTTTTTTTATTATTTATTTTCTAATGTGCTCCAGTCTTGCGGTCCAGTGATGAAAAACACTTTGTAAAAAGTCATTAGTGATGAATCCTTGAATAGAGGCACCGCTGCTCACACCCCCTCTCCTTGGTTCTCCTCTCAGACCACATCCCACAGCTTGGAAAACCACTTTATTTGTTAACTTGCTGCTGCAAATGGAGCAGAAACTCGTAGTAGGACAGAGCGGATTCTGTCCTGTCCTCGACCATGTGCTGCATAAAGCTTGCTTTGAGGGGACTTTCCTCCCTGCAGACAGGAGGTAAGGAAGTTAGTGTGAATCAGACAGCACAGCACAGCACAGCACTATCCACAGCGCAGCACTGTCCACAGCGCAGCACAGCACAGCCCTGCCCACAGCACAGCACAGCACAGCACATCATGGCTTCCCTGATTATCATCAGTACAGTGGGAGTGCATCATGGCTTCCCTGATTATCATCAGTACAGTGGGAGTGCATCATGGCTTCCCTGATTATCATCAGTACAGTGGGAGTGCACCATGGCTTCCCTGATTATCATCAGTACAGTGGGAATGCATCATGGCTTCCCTGATTATCATCAGTACAGTGGGAGTGCATCATGGCTTCCCTGATTATCATCAGTACAGTGGGAGTGCATCATGGCTTCCCTGATTATCATCAGTACAGTGGGAGTGCATCATGGCTTCTCTGATTATCATCAGTACAGTGGGAGTGCATCATGGCTTACCTGATTACATGCAAGATTGGGTAAAAAGGTCTTTGTTCCCTTAGCCAAGAAATGAAGGCTCTTGTTCTCGTCGATTCAGCCGTGTCTAGTTCTGGAAGCTGAGTCTGGTTGAAACCAACAACAAATAAACATTTACCACCAGCATCGGACAGCAGGTATTTCTGCATTCAGGTACATGGTGTATTTTTTGTCTTGCTTACCATAGTCTGAGGTATTGCTGTATAGTTGGGAACTCCCAGCACCTGGGTAATAAAGTTGGGTGCACAGTTTCTTCCAACCCACAGATACAGAACCTATAAGAAAAGACATCTTTATATTTCAGAGAGGCTGAACTGGTGGTGACTCTGCTGCCCCCATCAGGCCATGCTGTGAAGTACCAGCAGTCATGTGAGATGCACACTAAAACTGTCTCAGCAGTCACAAACAATGAACACATCATGTCAATGACTCTTCACATTACTGGGATATTCTGATCCTTTAGAAACCCGAGCAAGTTGAAGTGCCCAAACTAGCATGAAAGTTGCAGTGTTAAATTTAACACACACTGTATCAGAGACTGTGTCAGGTTTAGAGCTCAGAAAAGATCCACTTCTTCTGGGTCTGATGGAACAAAGTTCTCTCTAAAAAGAGTGTCTTCCACCTGAGCAGAGCGACAAGGTGACGGCAAACGAGCCACTGTGGTGGGAGAGCGCTGGAGATGCGTACCGAGCCAGAGTCCATCAGGAAGGACCCGTCCCTGCTCAGCTTCTCCACAGACAGCTGCAGAATTGCGGGCTGAGGGATTGTTCTGTCAGCGATGCTAATCGCCCCCTGCAAAAAACAAGACAGCTCCTCTTTACTGATGAAATGATTGTGCTGGGGATGTGATCAGCCCGTGGCTTGCTTTTAGCGTGCAGCGAGTCAATGACAGAGCCAGTCACTTACCTCATCTGTAAGATTGTCAACTCTGTACAGAGCAGGATGGATCATGAGCATCAGGTAAGCCAGGGGCTGGTACTTCAGCTGACACATGGCAAACACACGCTCATCCAGCCTTGTGCTCGTTCCAGTGCGGAAGGCTTTCTGCAGAGACACAGAGAGGTGGAGATGCATCAACAAGAGGAGCTTGCATCTCACAGAGCAGTGTGTGTGTGTGTTCACTGAAAGTGGCCGTCAGGACCTACCTGCTTGAGCAGGGCAACCACATAGAGAGGGAGGAGGCGCAGGCAGGCAGGGGCGACAAGGCCAGGCTGATGCACACTGAGTCCGCCAGAGCGATAGGCACGCAGAGAGTCAATCGCAGCATTCACCAGAGCATCGCGGGCATCGCTCAAACTGGCTGTGACCGAGCGGTCAACCGCTGAGAGGACAGAGCCACAGAGCCATGCAGGAATGAAAACAAGGAGAATCATTTAACTTTCATTAGAGCATGGCTGAGAACACAGCAAAGAACAAAGTTTAACAGAGATAAGAGGAATTGTGCAAACGCTCCAATGAGGTCCCTTCACAAAGTCATATTAAAAGCATTGACCTGTTGAAACACAGATAATGCAGCCCCTACTGATGACAGGACAGAGCAGCCCTGCTTCAACTCACCCATGCTGGCCAGCAGCCCTGTGATGGCCTGCACATCCGCTCCAGCGAAGATGTCAGCCATGGAGTTCACGACTGGCAAACATAGAGTGTGGACTCGTATGCGCCGCTCCCCTGCAAACAGAACACGAATGAAGCTTGTACTACAGGGAATGCAACCCCAACCCAACCCAACCCAACCCCCTAACCCCACCCCAAACCCCGAGCCCCTAACCCAACCCAACCCAACCCCCACCCCTAACCTAACCCAACCCCCACACCAACCCCTAACCTACCCAACCCAACCCCTAACCTAACCCAACCCCAGCCCATAACCCAACCCCTAACCTAACCCCACCCCCACCCCTAACCCAACCCCAACCCCAAACCATAACCCAACCCCCAACCTAACCCCACCCCCACCCCTAACCCAACCCCAACCCCCCGTCTGTCTGTTACCTTTGCTGGAAGTGTAGAGAAGAGCAGCCTGGAAAGAAACCACCTGCATGTCTACGAGATTCTCCTCAATCGACATCTGAACAGCAAACCCCGAGTCTGGGTTGATGTTGGGCAGCGACAGCAGGTCCGTCGAACGGACAAAGAAGTTTCCATGGAAGGTATGTATAGAAAGACCTACAGGAGAGAAAAACAAGCACACGTTGCTTAGTGTACCAGCTAGAATGTGGAATCTTCTAAAAAATGTGATACATGAATCAGAAAAGTGCTTCTGTCCCTACATTACCATGTGGCAACTTGAAGGGAACACCAGAAAGGCACAGAACAAAAGGAAGCGCCCAGATTGTGACTCTCACTCTTGTAACTGCCATAAACAAGATCAAGCACCATTGCTACTCTAGCTCTCGGTACGTTTCTCTTAATGTTTCTCAGCTCAGCACTATTGAGTTGAATAGTTCTGAATGAGAGATCTGTGAAGCACGGGCCCCTCTTGTGTGCCCTCGTTGCCACTGATAACATCATGAAACACTGTTTAATCTTATCCCATGCATCCTGGAGAGCAGAAAGCCAGCCGTTGAAAAGAAGCAGAGAGGACGAGCTCCTGGGAGTCACCTTTGGTGCAGCGCACCCTCATGACCGACTCGAAGCCAATCTTTCGGCTGATGTAGCGCTTCAGGTCCCTCTGGAGCTGCTCCACCTGGGCAGGGTTGTGCAGGTGGTGATATGAAGGGTAGTAGTGCACTCCGCCTGCAGAATACTTGGATATGCAGGCTGCAGTGACACACAAAGGGACAAGTCATGCACAATAATACAAGTACATTGATATTGCACATCTACCAGCATATAGGAGAGGGTCTTTCCAAACAGTGCATATTGTAACACCCTACCTGGAAGGGGATGTGTAACGGGTACTGTGTTATTACTGTACAAATTGCACAGAGCCAGCTGGTTTTACAGACCCCCTTTTAAACAAGAAAATGTAGTGTCTGAACGTCCAAATGTGGTGTCTGAACGTCCAAATGTGGTCTTGGAAGAAGCACTGATTGATGATGCTTCAGGGACAGTGAAAACTCTTCTTACCTAATGAAGCTAAATCACAGTATTGTCCACTAAGCAGGAAAAGATCCACAGCAATCTGCTGCCCTGAACAGTCCAGGGCCAGCTTTTTGTAGAAATCAGTGGCAGGAGTCAGATGTGGAATATCCTGGAGAATGACAAGACAGGAAACAGAAAAGCTATTTCAACTTCTTACATTAAATGTAGTATAATAAAAGGGGGTACATTTCACTGCAAAACACCCTTCCCCTGTAGAATCCAAGGCCAGCATAACCAGGTCTATGAAATCACCAGCCAGTGAATACAGTAAACAGCATCGTTCAAGAGCCACAGGTCGGCCACAATCATTTGAATGTTCCCTGGCAAGAGATCAAAACCACACATGCAAACAAGGTCTTTAACACATCTGTTTTGCTTTCTGCATCATGTAAATATTATTTTCAGTGCAGTCAAGTGCTGATGGAAACATACAAGAGCAGCAGGGATCAGAGCAGCCGATTCCTTTGAGAGCAGTGATTAGAGCAGCTGTTACCTTTGCAGAAGCCCTCTGGAATGCTATGAGTGCAGTGATTAGAGCAGCGGTTACCTTTGCAGAAGCCCTCTGGAATGCTATGAGTGCAGTGATTAGAGCAGCTGTTACCTTTGCAGAAGCCCTCTGGAATGCTATGAGAGCAGTGATTAGAGCAGCTGTTACCTTTGCAGAAGCCCTCTGGAATGCTATGAGAGCAGTGATTAGAGCAGCTGTTACCTTTGCAGAAGCCCTCTGGAATGCTATGAGTGCAGTGATTAGAGCAGCTGTTACCTTTGCAGAAGCCCTCTGGAATGCTATGAGAGCAGTGATTAGAGCAGCTGTTACCTTTGCAGAAGCCCTCTGGAATGCTATGAGAGCAGTGATTAGAGCAGCTGTTACCTTTGCAGAAGCCCTCTGGAATGCTATGAGTGCAGTGATTAGAGCAGCTGTTACCTTTGCAGAAGCCCTCTGGAATGCTATGAGTGCAGTGATTAGAGCAGCTGTTACCCCTGAGAGCAGTGATTAGAGCAGCTGTTACCTTTGCAGAAGCCCTCTGGTTGGGATCTTCTCTGGACTTCAGTGCCCCGACCCCTAAAGAAGGCAGCTGTGTCTGGAAGACAGAGACCCGGCCTCCAGTGGGGGACAGCAGCTTGAAGGCAGCCTGCAGAGCGGGCCCCAGCGCACACTGTGTCTCCAGGGTCCTGGTGAACATCTGGGGCAAGCCTTTCAGCAAGTCCTGGACCAGCTGTTAGGGGGGCACAAACGAAGACAAAAAAGCAGTTTTGCACTCTGAAAGAAGCTCTCGTCTGATTTGCCTTGCTTTAAAAGATGACTGGACTCTCTTTCCCCACCGAGATGTTGCTACAGCGCACGGTTTCTCACCTCCTTGCATTCGCTGAGGTTTACCAGCAGGCTGTCTGGTGTTGGTATGAAGATATCTGGAAGAGAAAAAGAACACGTTTCTGGAAATACCAGCTCTGGGTTGATCACATTTTTGCATGCTTTTAATTGGTTTAAGAAGATGGGACTAATCTACAAACCAAAACTTCCACTGGCAGGTTTTCTACACATTGCCACGGATATCAATTTTGTCAATTTGAGAATAAAACATATATTAAAAGCACAGAACACTATTGAGCTTCACACTGATACTCAGTGACTATAGTGCTGATACTGCACACACTATGCAATAGAATCAGTTCATAGGAGTATTCTACACACCTTCAATGTCCGAGACAACCAGCATCTGAGGCTGAGACAGGCCCTCCTGAAGGTTATAGAAATGGACTGTGCTGTCAAACGTAATGAAGCCTATCTTTGTCCTGGTGTCTCCTGGCAGTCTTAAAAAAACCACACACACACAATGCAATTTTGCTGAGATAATGAAAAACAAAAACAAAACAAACATATATATATATATATATATATATATATATATATATATATATATATATATATATATATATATATACATATATACGTATATATATAATATATATATATATATATATATACATATATATATATATATACATATTATATATATATATACATATTATATATATATATATATATATATACATATTATATATATATATACATATTATATATATATATATATATATACATATATACATATATATACATATATACATATATACATATATATACATATATATATATATATATATATATATATATATATATATATATATATATATATATATATATATATATATATATATACACGCACGCACGCACGCACGCACGCACGCACACAATTGAGGTGTATTGAGCTTTCTAACATTACGCAGAGCCGCAGCATCGTGGCAGGATATCTGAAGCTCAGATAGTGTGGAGGTGTCTGCACTTACAAGCTGAGACTGTCCAGGAGCGACTGGCACACCGTGTCCAAGTATCCCGTCTCTACTGCATTGTGGGATACATCGAGTACGAAGAGGTACACTGCAGGCTGGGGCGGCCGCAGCTACACAAAGAGAAAGTGCAGGTCAGGGGTGGGAGGTGTTCTGCAATCTGCACGCACGCATGCACGCACCCACCACACACGCACACACGCATGCACGCACACACACACACACACACGCGAGCACACGCACACACACACACACTCGAGCACATGCACGCACACTGACATCCTACAGAACTAGAAATGTGGACAATCCAAACCAATGTACAATTTACTGGATACACCATTTAAACAAATCACAACACAGAGGACCTTAGGGGTGAGAATCATGCAACAGTTTATTTAAATGAAGCCCATCTTCACCTGGCACAAACCAGCGAGAGCATTTTACTGTACAAACGAGACTTTTAAAAGGATTGAAGCCCATCTTCACCTGATACAAACCAGCAAGAGCATTTTACTGTACAAACGAGACTTTTAAAAGGATTGAAGCCCATCTTCACCTGATACAAACCAGCGAGAGCATTTTACTGTACAACCGAGATTTTTAAAAGGATTGAAGCCCATCTTCACCTGATACAAACCAGCGAGAGCATTTTACTGTACAAACACGATTTTTAAAAGGATTGAAGCCCATCTTCACCTGGCACAAACCAGCGAGAGCATTTTACTGTACAAACGAGATTTTTAAAAGGATTGAAGCCCATCTTCACCTGATACAAACCAGCGAGAGCATTTTACTGTACAAACACGATTTTTAAAAGGATTGAAGCCAATCTTCACCTGGCACAAACCAGAGAGAGCATTTTACTGTACAAATGAGATTTTTAAAAGGATTCCTGTCTAACTTACCACAGAAACTGTAGGCTCTCTTTAGCTGCAGACACATTTACCAAATTGCACAATTCTGATTTGCTTTATAACCAATTAAACAGGAAATCAAACCTACCATATATTCTGAAGGTGCAATGAACTCAATTGTGGGATTTTGAACTTCTGGCCTTTTATGTGGTTCTCCATACGATCTGCTTACAGGGTTATACATAAATTCTTCTGGAACTGAATGAAAATACAAGAGGGGATTAACAACCAATTGCAGTACACATGATATTCTGAACTCTGCGTGGCTGCGCAGCGCAACACACAAAGCGTGGCTGCACAGCGCGACACACAGAGCGCGACACACAGAGAGCGACACACGGAGCGTGGCTGCGCAGCACAACACACAGCGTGGCTGCGCAGCGCGACACACAGAGCGCGACACACAGAGCGTGGCTGCGCAGAGCGACACACAGAGCGCGACACACAGAGCGCGACACACAGAGCGCGACACACAGAGCGCGACACACAGAGCGTGGCTGCGCAGCGCAACACACAGAGCGCGACACACAGAGCGCGACACACAGAGCGCGACACACAGAGCGTGGCTGCGCAGCGCGACACACAGAGCGCGACACACAGAGCGCGACACACAGAGCGCGGCTGCGCAGCGCGACACACACAGCGCGGCTGCGCAGCGCGACACACACAGCGCGGCTGCGCAGCGCGACACACACAGCGCGGCTGCGCAGCGCGACACACACAGCGCGGCTGCGCAGCGCGACACACACAGCGCGGCTGCGCAGCGCGACACACACAGCGCGGCTGTGCAAAGGGTTCATTTTAAAAGACAATGAACCAGCTGGGAAGCTGAAGCCCTACCCTCATTGACTCGGTAGCACAGATTGCACTTCCATCTCCTCTGGTCGAGGAACGTGACGAAGGGGTTGATGTAGGTTCTGCAGGATCGACACCTCACGATGGTGCTGGAGGTGACCACCGGCAGCTGCTGCAATGGGACCCACGATTTCAATTCAATGCAAGGCAGTACGACTCAATCTCTAAAGCACCAAGAGTCCAGAACAAAACTGAGGAGCAGCTCCTTGATTATTCATTTCAGACCCAAAGCAATTGAGGAGAATAACCTGAAGCCTGTGATCCTAACAACCTGGAAACGTTACAGTTGTTAGTGTGTGAGCAGGACCCACTGGTAATTACCAGCTTGCTACAATGTAATTACATGACTATTCATGACCTATAATTCAAACCAAAAACATCAGTAGAAATGCAAGGCTCTTACCGACATGTCTCTGAATGGATGGAGGAGTAACCCCAAGGGAAGCTTAGCTTTGTTTAGCAAAGACTGAGTTTGAGGGATGTTGGTCAGAGTGCACCGAAAGACCCTGGAGAAAAAACAATGACAAGAAAAGTTAGTAAAAACAAACAAAGCAAGTCCACCTAAATACCATAGAAGGGTTGAAATTGAAAAGCTGTAGATCTCAGTTGTAGGGAGATTAAACTCCACCACATCAACAGCTGGAAGACAGAGCATGCAGATCACAAATGAGTGGCATGCGAATGGAGGTGTGTCTGTGTGTTGACTCACTATCCTCCCCCTGGCGCTCTAATAATCACTTTCACAGATGTCCCAAGATCCTCCTATGAAAGCAGGAGGGCATTGCTGTGCAGTGAGGGCAGGACTCACCCGCCTCTCCTATGTATATATCTCAATACTGACTTTCTTAGCCTATCATTTGAACCTTAGACTCACTCGGGACTGCAGTTGAGGCGCTGCAGGTCCTGGGGCAGGCAGGGCACAGGGGGGGTGACGGGACCCTGGGGCAGGAGGTTCCTCTCCTGGAGCAGGTTGATGGCTCTCAGTGCTTCAGGAGGCTGGCTCTGATGCAGACTCATCCCTCCCAGAGCAGAGCCAAGCTGAGCTGGACCCAGCGGAGCCTAAACAAGAACAGCAGACAATGCACGAACGCACTACGAACAAACACCAAACCCTAAAACACTGCAGCCAGGACTCGATGCATCAGAGCTGCTCGTACCTGTTGAAAGGACTGGGCTCCTGCAGGGTAAGGCTGGCTCCGAGGCTGCATTCCTGGTGCAGAGGGAGGGGCAGCCATGTTCTGGTAGCCAGGAGGCAACGAGGGATACGGCAGGCCAACTGCCCTGCCCATCTGTGGAGGATGCTGTGCTGCTCAAACCAAAGCACAAAACTGTCAGCGCGACCCACAATCCTTTCCAGCCCTTGAAAACAAGACTCGCAGTGCAAGGTAATGGCTCGAGACATTCTGAGGATTTACTTATTGTTTCTGCCCTATAGAGCTGCAGAGTTCAGGCCTCATGCAGGTAGTCAACATGCGAATACACAATTATAGTAAGGAATCTTGTACATGGCCAACCATTACTACTTGAAGAAGCTTGCATCTCTTACCAGCGTTTCTGCCTCCACTTTCCAAAGCATCAAAGCTGTTGTGGATGTGCGCTCTCTCTGCTCCTGGTACTGAAACATGAAGAGACTCATTGAGGCCAGCATGGCTAGGAGAGGAATGCTAGGAGGCAGAAGCAGCGCCTCGGATCTGGATGAAAAATGTCGGCACATCATTATGCTCCCCTGATAACTCAAACACTTCACATCGAAACATTCATATGAAGGGGGTGATGAGGGGCATTACCCCCCCAAGCCAAGCTCGAACCACTGCTAGACATTACAGGAAAGGGAAGTGCCACTGCAAAGGGGGCTCTGCCACACAGTGCAGGCTTTCTCTGAACAGGATCCGTAAGCCTCTTTACAGCACATGGATGAACAAACAGAGCTATCCCCAATGCCAGTCAGCTGAAGGAGAAGGTTACGCTGGGGCCCTGGTTTCTAGCCTGCTTTCTTTACATGGACACTCCTACCTCCCTCTTACCTTCTTGTTTAGCAGCAGCAGGTGGCGGGGGAGTGGCTGCATTGTTTAACTGTCCAGTAGGGGGCGCTGCTGGTCTGAGAGGAGGGGGAGGCCCGAAAGGCTGCCTGCCAGGCTGGTATGTTTGCGATGAAGGTGGATTGAAAGGAGGGGGGGCCGGCCCTGTTGAAGAAGGTAAGTGGAGTGAGTCACATTCTTCTCTTGCAGCACTGTGCCATGTCATCTGACAGCTATGAGACTTTAAGCAAGTGTTGGAAGCAGTGAATAAGATTGTATACAAGGTGGATTGATGAAAGAACAGGGGTACTCTTCTTGTGCAGGACACATCAATGTGACCTGCAATCAGCTGCTCTCCTGCCAGCACAGCACGCTTTGCCTCGTCTGTCAAGCAAATGATCAAAGGTTCAAGTTCACTTCCAACACCAGCCTGCCAAATCAGAGCGCTTTACAATCCAGAGGAGTGACTGCCTTCACTGGAACGCAGCGCCAGGATTTGCTCCAATGCAAAAAGTAAACCAAGTTACGCTGGGGATGTATTTGCTGCTGTAGATTTTTTTAATGATCCAGAAAAAGATTACACTGCTGACCCCTTTAGATCTCCAACTCTAAACATCAGGTACAACACAGCTCTTCATTTATCAAAGTAAGTTAAAAAGACTGACCTGCTCAGAAATGTGAAGCTAAATGTTGAACTAAGTGCAGATGTGATGCAAAACTTCTTTATACAGAAACTCCCTTTTTTAAGCATGAACGATGACAATGACAAATGTAATGAGATCAAAACCAAGCCTATTATCTCAAACTGTCATCAGCATTGTATTAGACGGCTCACATTTCCACATTACATTTCTCAAAATGCAGACAGACCACGGAAAGAGGGAAGTAGACACAGAGAGTGGTGAGGGGATGGAATGGGTTACCTAGCCATGTTAATGAAGGAGACACTTCTTCACACAGAGAGTGGTGAGGGGATGGAATGGGTTACCTAGTCATGTTGATGAAGGAGACACTTCTTCACACAGAGAGTGGTGAGGGGATGGAATGGGTTACCTAGTCATGTTGAGGCAGAATCACTGGGATCCTTTAAGACCCGACTTGACAAGGTTCTGAGATCAATCAGCTATTAGGAACCGGACGAGCTCTGATGTGCTGACTGGCCTCCTCTCAGTGTAAATCTTCTGTTCTTATAGGATACGAGACTAATCAGTGAACATGTTTGTGTTTCTAACTACATGCTCTTCATACAATAATTCTCTCTCGATGACTGTGTTTAGGAACATGTGCCATCAAGAGGTTTTCTCCTTACCTGGCTGCACGGAGCTGTTCAGAGGAGCAGGGGGTCCCTGTGGGGGGCTGTTCTGGATCCCATACCCAGAGGGCTGGCCTGGCTGCATGGAGCTGTTCAGAGGAACAGGGGGTCCCTGTGGGGGGCTGTTCTGGATCCGATACCCAGAGGACTGGCCTGGCTGCATGGAGCTGTTCAGAGGAACAGGGGGTCCCTGTGGGGGGCTGTTCTGGATCCCATACCCAGAGGGCTGGCTTGGTGCTGACGTCACATGGTTTGCTGGGGAGCCCACTGAAGGTTGGCTCATGGGAGGGGGCGTGCCATATGGCCAGTGTGAATGAGGGGGGATCTGAGAGCCTGGATAAAAGCTATTAGAAGACACAGGTGGAGGTGTGGAGCTCTGAGCTGGGGCTGCTATCCTGGCAGATCCTCCTTGATGTGGCTGAAGGGGTCTCGAGGGAGGCCTGGTCATGTTGGTTTGACCAGGTCCCTGATACACGCTCACAGGAGGAGCGCTCTGACCAGGTCCCTGATACACGCTCGCAGGAGGAGCGCTCTGACCAGGTCCCTGATACACGCTCGCAGGAGGAGCGCTCTGATAACAGCCATAATGATACTGTCCGACAGGTTGTTCTAAAGGAGCCTTGGCTGGCATGTGTTGTGGATGCATCTTCTGGGCTACTGTATTGTAACCCTGCCCCGGGGCCTGCGTCATTACCGGATTCTGTATAGGGCCTGAAAGACACAAAGCACAAATCAGAATGGAAAATCATGATGGAAACATGCTTTTATTGTTTCCCAGAGGACATGCATTATCACAGCTCCATCAGTCAGCACAGTCTACAGCCAGAGCACATGCATTATCACAGCTCCATCAGTCACTACAGTCTACAGCCAGAACACATGCATTATCACAGCTCCATCAGTCACTACAGACTACAGCCAGAGCACATGCATGATCACAGCTCCATCAGTCACTACAGACTACAGCCAAAGCACATGCATGATCACAGCCCCATCAGTCAGCACAGTCTACAGCCAGAGCACATGCATTATCACAGCTCCATCAGTCACTACAGTCTACAGCCAGAACACATGCATTATCACAGCTCCATCAGTCACTACAGACTACAGCCAGAGCACATGCATGATCACAGCTCCATCAGTCACTACAGACTACAGCCAGAGTACATGCATGATCACAGCTCCATCAGTCACTACAGTCTACAGCCAGAGCACATGCATGATCACAGCTCCATCAGTCACTACAGTCTACAGCCAGAGCACATGCATGATCACAGCTCCATCAGTCACTACAGTCTACAGCCAGAGCACATGCATGATCACAGCTCCATCAGTGACTACAGTCTACAGCCAGAGCACATGCATGATCACAGCTCCATCAGTCACTACAGTCTACAGCCAAAACACATGCATTATCACAGCTCCATCAGTCACTACAGTCTACAGCCAGAGCACATGCATGATCACAGCTCCATCAGTCAGCACAGTCTACAGCCAGAGCACATGCATGATCACAGCTCCATCAGTCAGTACAGTCCACAGTATATGTATGCATAGATCTCTCAGCACTGAAAGCACACCTGTTACATCCTCTTCTCATATCATTTGAAACACACTTGTTGCTTGAATTCCTCCTATAACCTCATCATTTACATTTTAAAGGGACTGCTCAATTTCATGTTGATTGCACTGAAGGGCAATCTCCAATACAGGACTAAGGGAGGGTTCAGCAGATCGTGTTTAGTATGCCACGTGAATAGGAATCTTAGTCTCCTTGGCAGAATGCCCAGAGCTATATCAACCTGTCTTTAGAATTATTTTACAGTACGATATCCCCCACTGTAAGGAATGAACAGTTAATTTAAAAATGCTTCACATGAAAAATAATACGCCTACTGCTGCAGACAGTGTGTGAAAACCACACAGCCATGTACTGTGCCACACGACCTGCCTCGGGGCTGAGGCAGTGTGCTAGAATACAGTGAAACACACACACAATCAAGAACTGTGCACAGTATATACAGCTAAAGGACAGCCTACTTACACATTGGAAAACATGGATCCTAACACACAGTATACTGCAAATAATTACACTACAACTGCTTGAGCGAACCAAAGACAAGCCATGTTGAATATGGGCTGTGTTCATGAGTCTGAGTCTGTGCAACAGCTCAACTCTGGACATGTGTGGTTTTACTGGAAATGAACTGAACACACATGTGAACTGCACTGTGGCAAACTACACTCTAATAATCTTACAACAGCCCTGCTAATCTCCAACCCACTGGCATGGGATACAAAAAGGGCAGGCTTTGAGGCTCCCTCAAAACACTAGGCTCAGGAGACAGGGGTGGCAGGGCAGTCCACAACACTAGGCTCAGGAGACAGGGGTGGCAGGGCAGTCCAAAACACTAGGCTCAGGAGACAGGGGTGGCAGGGCAGTCCAAAACACTAGGCTCAGGAGACAGGGCAGTCCAAAACACTAGGCTCAGGAGACAGGGATGGCAGGCGGTCCCACTGACACACTGTCTTCAGCTGAACAATTACAAACGCAAAGCTGCCATCAGGCTACATTAAACACATTTCCAGGAAAAACAAACAAACGAAATTACAAAGTACTCTGTATTATTTAAAGACACTGGGAATTCACAACGCAGTTTGTAACTGTATGGAATCCATGACTCCTAGAACAGCATTGGCGGTACAGTAGTGTTTCTCTTCTACAACATATTAGAGCAGGATGTGAACACCGTTGAAATTCAGAGTGCCACAGTACTGAGTATGGTGGAATCGGCATGATGATCCAGAAATGCCACATGTACAGCAAGCACAGTGCTGGCTTTCACAGAACCGCTCAGCTTCAACTACACATTCACAGCCGTGCCAGTAACTTGTACAACCATTTCACTTCAACTAAAACATATCTTAACGCGGCAATCACTACAAAACGAATGCTGTAGATCTAAACTGAGGAGAAACTGGATTCATTCAGATTCGTTTACACGATCTCTTGACTCAAGTGAAAGGCGATGTTGTGTTATTGGTACAAGGTTAGGGACGTACTGCCGCCCACAGTAAACAGGCACCCGATTTCATCTACTGCACAACTGGGGGAAACAGTCGATAGTATTCTGGAAAAACACTCCGTCACAGACTCAAGCTATTCCGGACCCACCTTCGTGTATTACAATGACATCACCAAACTAGTTGCACAATACTTCGCGAGTGAATGCAACCATTCTGTGCATCGCGTGATTTCCTTTTAAACCCCTAGAACGGGGGTTTAAACTTCATCTCATTTTTACCTTCAGGCGATGAGCACTCCGCTTACTTCGTCTTTACTGGAGTGGATGTATACTTGAACTACTGTATATCGATATTATCAAACATCGCGACAATCACTAACCATCAACTCGTTTTAAAATCGAGTAGAACCACACATGCATTCAATCCTCTCACATAAACTGAGCACATAAGCTGAAGCGCCACACTCACCATTGCTACACGGCGGCTTCCCTTCCCCGTTCTGCGAGTTGTATCCAGCAGCAGTATTGGACATTTTGAAAGGAACACCCGGATCAATGTCCACAGCCTTGTCAACAACAAACAAAACAAAACCAGGATCTTCAGTAAAGTCGCAAGAGACTGTGAGAGCAGCCCTTTACTTGTGGGCGAGAGTAGCGCGTAGATCCCCGGTTTAAGCGAGTTATAGCGGCATGCTGGAGCCAAACCCAGCCAAACTGGGGTGCAGGCCCGTGCGAAATCAATCGCTCAAAATCCTCAAACAGGAAGTCGGGATCAGAGTCCCAAAAGCGCCCGCACATGCGCACTCGGTACACGTGGCATTTCCTGTGTACTACCAACTGAAAATGTACCGAAAACAAATTGTTGTTGTTTTGCGTTCCGTAACCCTTGAAGCCTCTCGATGACGAGAATATAACACCATATGTGGTAGTAATACTAATTCGAGCTGTTATGCATGCTACTAACTTTAGTGGGTGAAAAGCCTGACATGAGATGTGATTTACACTACAGTGAAAAACAGTGGCCAGTGTTGTCAGAACTTTTAATACAAAACGTGTGTTTACGTAGGAGCTATTAAAATGAATTCTATAGGTCGGATTTAGAAAAGTTCCAGAGAAAATGTAACAACTGCATCTAAAAGAACAAAAGAACAACACGAAGTGTTCATGATACAAAAAGAATAATGTCGCGCAAATGTTCACTGCAGCAATGTTAAAACCGTGTTTGTTGTTTCCTTGTGGAAGCATTAGTGCGCAACACAGAGCGGATGTGGCCGCGTTGCTCTGGGAGCAGCTGGTCGGCCATTGCTGTGTGTCGTGGCTCTATAACCAAACACAGAGAGAGCGGGAGAGGGACGGGCGCACTGGAGGAACGAGGCACATTTCACTTCATTAATTACAACGAAGCGTTTGAGTCTTTGATATTCGCGTTGTAGGTACGTGTCTTTATTGAGCGGGTCGGTTTGTTTTTCTGTCTAGTAGTAGTATTAATATTAACACAGACAGGGAACCCCGGTGCTAGTCTAGTGAGTGAATGGAGCTGACAGTTACTGTGCCAGCTGTAATTAAGCGGGTTGAAGGGCTCATCTCTTCTCTAAGGGTGAGGGGGGCATTATAAGGGTTACCGTGGTAGATTCGGGTGTGCGCTGTTAGACTGTGCTCGGCCGGATATGTGCGAGATCTTGCTAACAGACACCAACAGTAACACATCCCAGCGTCAGGTGTGTGAGTTTGTTGCTGTTTAGTTTGTTAAATCACAGGGTTTTCTTTACGATGTCTTTTTAAATCTGTTCATAGCTGCCGTGGGTATTGTCATGTAGGTGTGTCTCAGTGAAACATGATAGCCGCGAGGTTACCCTGCATCTATCTTCTGTTTTGAGTCGTAGTGGTGACTTGGCAAATTGACGGCGCTGACCCACTCGTTTACAAACCCAGCTGGACACTGTCCGCTTCTGCTGCTAGTGATAGTATTAGCACCAGATTATTAAATATTCTCAACCTTTTTAAACGACAGCATCTGCTAGTAGCATTATCTTTTTTATTTATTTATTTATTTTTTAAATTGAAGTTGTGAATAGACCCGGGTCAGTGCCTACCCCTTCCACTATAGCTGTGCAGGGCACTATACTGAACGATCGTTAGCGGAGCCTCCTTCAAAGTGGGGTACATCTGTGTGTTGGAGTGTTTCGGGTGCTGTAGCTTCATGTTTTATCAAACTTGGACAGTGTAATTGGCTATTTTGAGATGTTGTGGTTTGTTTTAATGATCTATTAAGTGGATGTGAGTTGCAGATACTAACTCTCCAGTAGAAGTATACTGAATCGGTTCATTTACTTCAATCTCTGCAGCCTGACCAATCGCGTCATGGCATTCACTCCTGTATATTGGCTGCTGAATCGGATCCTAAACTCATTCCATCTTCCAGCCAGTGGTTTGTTGGAGTGGTGAATAAAGTTGCTGACGTGTGTTCTCTGCTGTATTTGCATGACCTTTGCTTTCAGTATGCCTAACAGGCAGTGCTGTTAAAGTTGTGTAACTGGAACTATAGGTCAGCCTGTGAGGTTTGGTTACAACATCCCCTCTGAATTAAGAGCTGCCCTGCCTTTGAGTTTCCTTTAAAAAGCAGCACCTCTCTTTAGGGAGTCTTGATGTGCAGCAGAGGAATGGCACTCCTTCTAATGATAAAATAGATCCGTTAAGATGGGCTTGCCCTGAAATCCACTTGTCCCTGATTGAATCAAGAGTCTAATTTTAAGAGGCATTGGGAGAGGAGGACTAAGATATTGAATGTTTTTTTTTCTACTTTTTTGATTTAGTTAGAAGGCTGGAGATTAGTGAGGTTCTCGTTAAAAGCTGCTTAAGCTTTTATCAGACTTTGCCCTGCTCTGAATTGAACACTTGTGTAATTTTCCATGCAAATGCTAACCTTTTAGCAATGCCATGGCTACTGAAATTGTTATTTCAAGAGTAACAATTGAGAAATATTTAAATCTCGTTTACAATGCATGTGTGAGTAAAAACAAAATATCAAATAATGAAGAGTGAAAAATGGAGAGTATGATACAGATTCAGGGAACAGCAGCTGAGGTAAAGTAATACTGTTTGTTTTGAGACCCTTTTAAACATTGGAACTGTATTCTGTGAAAGAGGAGACCAGCAGAATGACAAAGTGTTTTCATGCACAGATTTGTCATTTATATTGCATGTTGATGTTAAAATGTCCTCCTGTGTCTGAGGGAGTTATTTCTTTGTACAATTATCTATCCTCTTGCACTGAATTCATAGCACCATTTCCATGACTAGTAATACAACATGGTTTTATTTTGTTGCAAAACCTTAGTAATCTACAATACCTGTCTTTATGACATCCCCTGACTGCCATTAAAATACCTCTTCAGCAAACCGAGCTTCCAGTAATGAATACATGCAATGAATAAAGTGTACTTGCTCATAACCGTGGGGAGGATCCAGAGCAGCTCAAGGTTGTAGTTCTCTGGGCTCACAAACTGTGTTCATCACTCTTTGCATTTCTTTTCTTTTCCAGGCTTCACAATATCCGGATATGTCCTTCATATTTGATTGGATTTACAGTGGTTTCAGTAGTGTACTGCAGTTTCTTGGTAAGAGCTTTCTGTAAATGGAAATGAGGTACAGTGGGATAGTGCTTGGTGAAGCCTGATCTGCTGTTGTTTTTATTTTGCTGTAGATATGGTGGTAGTTATTTTGATGGGACCCAGTGGAACGCAGTGTTATCCACGGTCCTGCAGTAACTGGATCTCCACTTCTCTGGGTTGCACCTGTCATTTGGAAGTGTTGCTTCTCCTGCTGCCTGTCTTGTGTAACGCAGTAAGCTGAGAGTGTCCCAGAATGCCATTGATTTCACAGGCTGTGCTCCCAGAGGCCCATAGACTGGGGAGCTGAGAATAAGCTGCCAACTGTATTGACAGCGTGATGTTCTCCACTGGTCTTGTTTTCATACTGCAGATGACCCTGATGAAGAGAGCTACCATACATTTGAAAGCTGCCTGAATAACTTGCTCCGTCCTGGAACACTAGTCACATTTAAGCAGTCGAGGACATTCTGAAAAAATAGAGAAGCTGTGCTTATAAATAAAAAGCAAATGCAACGTGTAACCCAAGAGTGGCTTTTAATAGACCTTGTTTACTGGAGTCCACAGGTCTAGGGGTATATTCAGAGGAGAGTATAGACCCATTTACTGGAGCCCACAGGTCTAGGGATATATTCAGAGGAGAGTATAGACCCGTTTACTGGAGCCCACAGGTCTAGGGGTATATTCAGAGGAGAGTATAGACCCTGTTTACTGGGGTCTAGAGGTATATTCAGAGGATTGAAATGTGGTCAGGTTGAAATACTGGTATCCATTCAATCATAAAACAGGACTTTTTCTATATAGAGCTGCACTGAAATGAGGAGCCTGCAATCTTGCATGTCACTTTGAGATCAATTGTTTAGTTTCCATAATAGTTGAGCTACTCCACCTTTTTAACTGTTCCAGAAATTTAACCATGATATCTTATTACATTTCAGGACTGTACAAGAAGTCAGGCAAATTAGTATTTCTTGGATTGGACAATGCTGGCAAGACGACGTTATTGCACATGCTTAAAGATGACAGATTGGGTCAGCATGTGCCAACTTTACATCCAAGTGAGTGTGCCGCGTGTTTGGAATTGGTAAATGCTGTGAGTGTGAAGTACTGTGTAGTTGTTGTAATGTTCTTGCACTCAGACAGTGACGTGTTCTGTTTTGACGTCACGTTGGTGTTGGATAATCTCGCTCCGTTTCTTATCTCACAGTTCAGTGTGATCTCGGAGCAGCTGCAGACTTGCTGCTTGTCATGCTGTTCTTTCTGATCTCCTGTTTTGTTCTGCTCTCCAGCCTCTGAAGAGCTGACGATTGCTGGCATGACGTTTACAACCTTCGATCTGGGTGGCCACGCTCAAGGTACTACTAATGCAAGCTTTAGAAAACATCCAGCCATTGGAGAGACCTGCTTAGCCTAAAAACAGGGAGTCTGTGAACACAAATAGAAAAGAGTACAACATGAAGGCAGCTTTCTGACAGTCCTAAACTGGGCAGGTGCAAAATGAACCCAGTTTTACTGGGGCTGTAAGAAATGCCGACTTCCTTGGGGTCCAATGTTGTCCTCCAGGGGCTGGTAGCTTGCTTTGTCTGAAAGACTAAATGTCATGTAGGTTTGTTAAACTTCATAGCTGTGCCTTTGAATCTACTGTACATTGTACAGTAGTCTTGGTGTGTGTTTCACGTTAATCAAGATTGCTTGTGCACTGTCCTGCAAGTCAGATTCTTATATGACGTAATTCCTTTCCCCACTTTAGCTCGTAGAGTTTGGAAAAACTACCTCCCTGCCATCAACGGTATTGTCTTCCTAGTGGACTGCGCAGACTTACTCAGACTGGCTGAGTCCAAAACAGAACTCGATGTGAGTCTTTCCATGCTTCAGGACAGGACAGGAACTTCTCATAAAGCGCCTGCACCGCCACATTGCTGCTGTGTAACCATCATTCACACACTGTGCTTTCTGTCCAGACACTGGTGACACATGAAACACTGTGTAACCATCATTCACACACTGTGTGCTTTCTGTCCAGACACTCCTAACACATGAAACACTGTGTAACCATCATTCACACACTGTGCTTTCTGTTCAGGCACTCGTAACAGATGAAACACTGTGTAACCATCATTCACACACTGTGCTTTCTGTTCAGGCACTCGTAACAGATGAAACTGTTGGAAACGTGCCTATCCTGGTCCTTGGGAACAAGATTGACAGACCTGAAGCCATCAGTGAAGAGAGGCTACGAGAGGTGTTTGGATTATACGGACAGACAACGGGCAAGGCAAGCACTCTTTATTACTGTGACTATTGAACCAAACGCTCGTCTGCAGCATTCTGAACCCTGCTGGGAGCCTTTTGACAAGACTGCCTTTCAGTTTGTCCCATGAAATTCCTGTTTCCCTTTAAAAATCAAGAGAATAGATTTGGAGAATAGCTTTAGGGGATGTCTTTGTTGGAGCCAGTTTGACTGTGTGTATCTTTATTTGCAGGGCAATGTCCCCCTGAAGGAGCTCAATACAAGACCACTAGAAGTGTTCATGTGCAGTGTGCTGAAGAGACAGGGCTATGGCGAAGGCTTCCGCTGGCTGGCACAATACATTGACTGAATTCATGGCACAGGAGTTCTCATTATGTTTGATCATCTGTCTGCTTAGAAAGTCAAAACATGTACAACTTGAACCCAATATGACTTTTATTGGTTGAACATTTGATTATAAATTTTTCACATTTTTCTAGGACAATAGTCTAGCATCGGCTGATAATTTTTCCCCAGTAGTGTGTGTGTGTGTGAATGTTGCAACATGTTAACTGTAACCCCACTGGATAGCTTCTTTTTTAACATCACTTTCTTGGCTCTGTTTCCCAGCCCTGTTTTGAAGAGTGGGTGATGTAGTGCTATGCATTTGAATGCACTTTTTAACAGGATAGACTACAGACACGTGACTAGTATTTAATAAACATCATGTACAATTTTTATGTTCTATTTTTTTGGAAATGTTTTGTTCAATAAACCTAGAATATGTAACCACCCATGCACTTGTTACTTTGAAACCTTTTTCTAGCTGCGTGACGCCTTAAACCATGAAAACCTCTCCAGAGCTGAACTAATGAAGTAACCTGTTCATATTAAATATTCTGCTTTATAAATGCCCATCAGTCAGTCGAGATTTCCCATTGGGTTTTTCTGGGGGAATGCAATGTAATTGTAAAGCTGGTTGTTTACTGCCAGGGCTCAGTCTAGATGCTTTTCTATAGACTCAATACTGCTGCAGTCCCTCCGCTACCACTGGAAAAGGTCTACAGCACACACACTGTCCTAGAAAGAGAAAGGCCTGGATTCATTTCACTGATTGCTTCTGCCCAACAGCAAACTGCCCTCTCTCATTATACTCTTCATTCTCCCTGGTGGCTGTGCTGCAGGTTGCAGGTCGAAGCCGAGCAGCTGGTTTGTATATAGAAGCATCCACACAGACTGATCTCAGTGCCGTTCCCCTGGCTGCAAGCAACAGCTTACATGCTGAAGGGTAAGAGGCATTGGGCCAGAATCCAATCAAGCATCAACTCATCAGTTCTGCGCAGCTGAAAGTGGACTGTTTGAGAAGGGTGGCAAAAGATATGAGAAAATGTCATTACTGTTCATTTTTGACTAATAGTAAAAAAATAATATATAGTAATTGAAAAGAAAACTATTGATTTGAGTGTTTAAACAACAGGGTGTCACTGCTTCTAGGCATTCTTGAACAGAAGTTATCTAGTAGCAGAATACAGCAGTTTGTCTGTGTGTGTGTGTGTGTGTGTGTGTGTCTGTGTCTGTGTCTGTCTGTGTCTGTCACACTGATTTGATCATACCATGGAGGAATGATCTTTCTGTTTCATGACACTGAAAGCTCTGATTAACCCCCTCCTGCCCATGTCCAATCAAACTCCCCACTACCAGGAGGCATCTTGCAATGTATTAACTGACAAATTAAATCAATAAAGTCAATTTTGACTTCTTTGTGGCGTATTTGTCATTTTTATAGAGTGAAGTGCAATAATGTTACTGTAGCTTATAGGACCATCATAGGCATTTGGATGATTTCCACAGCGAGAGTGCTGGAGCAGTTACACAAGATAAATACACTGAACACAGTGAGAGCGCTGGAGCAGTTACACAAGATAAACACACTGAACACAGCGAGAGGGCTGGAGCAGCTACACAAGATAAATACACTGAACAAACACAAACAAACAAAGGCAGCCAGGCTTCCCAGCGACAGCGTGTGGAAGCGACACCGTGGGAGAAGTACAGTGGTGGACAAGTACAACGCAGTTAGAAGCAGAAAGGAGGAATAACATATTTAAATCTGGAGTTGCTTTAATCAGAAAACATTGCAGCTTAAAGCCTTGCAGCTGCGTGTATTTTTCTGATAACAAGCTGAAACTCGGAGCAGCTGATTCAAATCCCGCGGCATTCTGGGACACGGGGGAGGAGCGGAGCACGCAGCACAAACACAAACAAAGGCAGCCAGGCTTCCGAGCGACATCGTGGGAGAAGTACACGTGGACAAGTACAACGCAGTTAGAAGCAGAAAGGAGGAATTACATCTTTAAATCTGGAGTTGCTTTAATCAGAAAACAGTGCAGCTTAAAGCCTTGCAGCTGCGTGTATTTTTCTGATAACAAGCTGAAACTCGGAGCAGCTGATTCAAATCCCGCGGCATTCTGGGACACGGGGGTGGGGCGGAGCACTCAGCACAAACACAAACAAACAAAAGGCAGGCTTCCCAGAGACAGCGTGTGGAAGCGACATCGTGGGAAATTAAAAGGCAAGACCAAAACTGTGGTATTTTCTGGGATACTGCCGGCTCCTTGCAAAGGACCATATGGACAGCTGGAAATACAAAATCAAAATGCATGGCTGGAATCGTGGTGCACACAGGAAGGCTTCACCTTTCATGAACATTGGAGCACATTCTACAACAAGGACTATCTATACAGGTGGGACGGACTGCATTTAAACAGAAAGGGAACCAATCTACTTGGAGAAAGGATCCTTCAGGTGGTCCAGAAGCATTTAAACTAGAAAGGAAGGAGGAAGAAAACAAAAAACAGAAGGGAGACCACATCAAAACAAGGACAACAACTCAGGTAAGACAACTATTAAATGTATCTATCTTAATGCTAGAAGTCTCAGAAACAAAATGTTAGAACTTGAAGCTACTGCACTAACAAGTAACTACGATGTGATAGGTGTTACAGAAACTTGGTTGTCTGAGAGTGATGGAGACGAATATAATATTAGTGGGTACACACTATATAGGAAAGACAGGCAGGACAGAATAGGCAGAATAGTCTTCAAGCCCAGGTGTTAAATCAGGACAAAGAAAACAATGCAGAATCAATATGTTTATATGTTTTGCAGCTACACAAGATAAATACATTTAGTTATTATTGAGACAAAAATACAATTGTTTACAACTGGCGGAATACAAGATTGCATGTAGTTTCAGAACATCTCCCCCTGGTGGTTAATTGTGGTGTTTACAGCAGACTAATTCAATGGGTTTGTCCACATCCCGTATTTCCATATTACCCATAATTCAATAGGTACTGATTTGTGCTACTTAACTGGAAAGGTACTTATATTTAAATTATATGTTTTTTAAATAATTAAAATTGTATACAACAATGAACATATAATCCCCAAACACCGTTTTGGTGACAATATATGTAAATTAATGAAAAGAAACCCTAAGTTGAATTTTAGCTAGTTATACGAATTATAAATAGCTCTTGGAATTGTGTAATTAGCATATATCCCAATTACCCTAAATTGTAAAATTACTGATTTGTGAGATTTAACTCAAAAGCTATGTCTAATATATCTATATATAGATATATATTTTATTTTAAAGAATTAAAATTGTATAAAACATTAAACATATAATCCTCAATTACCACTTTGGTAACAATATAATAGTTTTAATCATTTTAATATAGAAATATAATGTAATAAAAACAAACCACAAATAGGCATTTGACTAGTTATATGACTTATAAATAACTATGGAACTCTTTATATATTATATAGCAAGAGCTGTATGGCTTGAGCTAGTGATGGGGCTTGGTGGTGAGCTAAGTGGCTGAGATGAATGTGGGTGAGTAAATACAGTGCTGAGAAGGAGGTAGGCTGCTGAGAGAGGTGGAGCCCCCAGAGACAGGGGGGGGGAGCAGGAAAGAAGGGAGATGAGAGAGGGACAATGGGGAGGGGCGCGGAGGGTGAAGAGGGGCAAAGAGGAGCCACGCGCGTCAAAAAGGCCGGCGCCGACCTTTTTGACGCGCGTGGCTCCTCTTTGCCCCTCTTCACCCTCCGCGCCCCTCCCCATTGGACATAGACCACCCCCTGACCACTCACTCTTGACTCTTGACCCATGACCATTGACCTATGAGCTCTTTAACTTTTTAGGAAATATATATAATTTTTTTAAATATATATTTTAACCCTTTAGACCCCAGAATAATTAAAGAACCCTTTTGGAGATTCCTTGGAATTTTGGCAAAAAACTGAGATTTCACTTGTCTTATTGAAATAACCATTAATGAAAAGCTATGACAAATCTTTCAC